>NC_057719.1:1212274-1230687 GCF_004010195.1 Chiloscyllium plagiosum | reverse complement strand
CCCTCTGTTTAACAACACTCCCCAGGGCCCTACCAGTAACTGTCTAAGTCCTGACCTGGTTTGTCTTACCTTAATGCAACACTGCACATTTATGTAAATTAAATTCCATTTGTCACTCCTTGGCCCATTGGCCCAACTGATCAAGATCCTGTTGTACTCTTAGATCACCTTCTTCACTGCCCACTATCCCACTAATTTTGGTGTCATCTGAAGGCTTACTAACCATGCCTCCTATATTCTCACCCATTTAAATAAATTACAAACAACAGTGGGTCCAGCTCTGACCCTTGAGGAATTCGGCTGGTCATAGATGTCCAGACCAAAAACAACTCACTACCCACAACCATCTGTCTCCTACTGTCAAGTCAATTTTGTCTTCAATTGGCTAGCTCCTCCTGGATCCCATGTGATTTAACCTTACTAAACAGTCAACCATGCAGAACCCTGTCAAAGACCTTGCTAGCACACTTAGACAAAGTATATTGCTCCATCCTCATCCGTCTTGTTGGTCACATCCTCAAAAAACTCCGTCCAATTTGTAAGACACAATTTCCCAAGCACAAAGCAATGTTGACTATCCCTAAGCAGTCCTTGCCTCTCCAAGTGCATGTAAATCCTGTCCCTCAGAATCCCCTCCAACAACGTACCCATCATTGATGTCAGGCTCACTGATCTATATTCGCTGCCTTTCTTTAATAATGGCACAATACTGGCCACCTCACCTGTAGCTGTCAATGATACAAATACCTTTGCTATGGGCCCTACAATTTCTTCCCTAGCTTCTCACAATGTCCTGGGAGACACTTGATCAGGTCCTGGGGATTTACTACCTTTATGCATTAACACCTCCAGCACTTCCTCTTCTGTAATAAGGACTCTTTTCAAGACATCACAATTTATTTCCTTCAGTTTCCCTAGTTTCCATGTCTTTCTCCACAGTAAATACCAAAGCAAAATACTTACTTAATATCTCTCCCATCTCCTGTGGTTCCACAAATAGATGGCATCATTGACCTTAAATGGTCCTTATTCTCTCCCTAGTAACACTTTTAATATATTTGAAAATTCTCTTTGGATTCTCCATTGCCTTATCGACCAAAGCAATCTGTTATCCAATGTTTGCCTCTTGATTTCCCTCTTTAGTGTACTTGTACTCCTCTTATATTCCTCAAGGGCTTCACTTGATCCCAGGTATCTATACCTGACATATACCTGTTCCTTTTGTTGACCACAGCCCCATTATCTCTAGTCATCCAGTGTTCCCTACTCCTGGATGTAGGTTTGCTCGCTGAGCTGAAAGGTCCATTTTCAGATGTTTCGTCACCATACTAGGTAACATCATCAGTGAACCTCCAGCTGAAGCACTGGTGGTATGGCCCACTTTTTATTTATGTGTTTGGGTTTCCTTGGGCTGGCGACATTATTTCCTGTGGGTGATGCTATTTCCTGTTCCTTTTCTCAGGGGTGTTTCGTCACCATACTAGGTAACATCATCAGTGAGCCTCCAGATGAAGCACTGGTGGTATGGCCCACTTTTTATTTATGTGTTTGGGTTTCCTTGGGCTGGTGACATTATTTCCTGTGGGTGATGCTATTTCCTGTTCCTTTTCTCAGGGGGTGGTAGATGGGGTCTAACTCAATGTGTTTGTTGATAGAGTTCTGGTTGGAATGCCATGCTTTTAGGATTTCTCGTGCATCTCTCTGTTTGTGTTGTCCCAATCGAAGTGGTGTCCTTCCTCATCTGTATGTGAGGATATTAGTGAGAGAGGGTCATGTCTTTTCGTGGCTAGTTGGTGTTCATGTAGCCTGGTGGTTAGTTTTCTTCCTGTTTGTCCAATGTAGTGTTTGTTACAGTCGTTGCACGGTATTTTGTAAATGACATTAGTTTTGCTTGTTGTCTGTATAGGGTCTTTCAAGTTCATTAGCTGCTGTTTTAGTGTGTTGGTGGGTTTGTGGGCTACCATGATGCCAAGAGGTCTGAGTAGTCTGGCAATGATGCCAGGAAATGAACCCTCCAGCTCAGCGAGCAAGCCCACATCCAGAACCTCAACCTGAGCTACAAATCTTCTCAAAACTTGTTCCCTACTCCTATCATATTTGTCCTTCACTTTAACAGGAACATGCAGTCTCAAAACTTTTGTTATCTCACTTTTGAAAACCTACCGCTCACCAGTCATTCCTTGACCTGCGAACAGCCTCCCCAATTAACTTCTGAATGTTCCTGTCTGGTACCATCAAATTGGACTTGTTTAATCAATAGGTACCCGACTACAGAAGGAGCAAAACGTGGCCTTCAGTTTAGAACTTCAATACAAGGCTTGTCCTTTTCCATAACTATTGTAAAAGTAATAGGATTATGACCACTGGTCCCAAAGTGCTCCCCCACTAATACTTCAGCCACCTGCTCTGTCTTATTTTCCAAGAGATGGTCAAGTGTTGCTCCTTCTCTAGGAGATACATATTGATAAAGAAAATTTTCTTGAACACATTTAAGAAATTTCTCCCCATCCAAGCCCTTAACACTGGCAGTCTCACTCTAAAGTTGAAAGCTTCTACTATCACAACCCTCATTATTGTGACCATAAGTGAGTAGGCAATGGTCTGGTAGATGGAATACAATGTTAATAAATGTAAAGTCATCCATTCCGGTAGGAGTAACCGTTAAAAAGGACTGTTACTTGAATGGTAAGAGGTTGCAGCATGCTGCTATGGAGAGGGACCTGGGTGTCCTTGTGCATGAATCACAGAAGGTTGGTCTGCAGGTACAACTGGTAATTAGGTGGTGGAGGCTGATACAGTTAGAGCATTTAAATGGCATCTGGATGGCTATTTGAATAGGAAGGGTTTGGACGGATATGGGCCAAGTGCTGGCAAAAGGGACTAGATTAGGTTTAGGATATCTGGTCAGCATGGATGAGTTGGACCGAAGGCTCTGTTTCTATGCTGTACATCTCCATGATTCTCTGCAGTAACAGGGAAGACAAATGAAGTTATTTTACATTTCGAAAAAAAAGGAGTATAAAAATAGGAAAGTTTTGCTAAAACTACGCAAGGTACTAGTCAGCTGGAATACTAGTCCCTTGCCTAAGGAAAGATAGATTGGCTTTGGAGGAATATCCAGAGAAGGTATGAGGAGAGATTGAGTGGATTGGGCCTGTACTCATTGGAGTTGTGGAGAATGAGAGGAGACCTTATTGAAACAGACAAGGTTTTTAGGGGATATGACAAGGGAGATGTGGAGAGGTTGTTTTTCTTGGTGTGGACCAGAGGGTATCATCTCAGAATAGAGAGTCACACATCTCAGACAAAGATGAGGAGAGATTTCTTCTCTCTGAGGGGAGTGAATCTGTGGAATTCTTTCCCACAGAGGGCTGTCGAGACTGGGGCATTCAGGATATTCAAGGCTGAGAGAGAGAGAGGTTTAATCAGTAACAGAATTGAGAGTTATGGGGAAAGGGCAGGAAAATGGAATTGAGGTTTATTAAATAAACCATAGAGTCATAGAGATGTACAGCATGGAAATATACCCTTTGGTCCAACCCGTCCATGCCGACCAGATATCCCAACCCAATCTAGTCCCACTTGCCAGCACCCTGCCCATATCCCTCCAAACCCTTCCTATTCATATACCCATCCAAATGCCTTTTAAATGTTGCTAAAAGACTTTGTCTATTTACTCTATCCATGCCCCTCATAATTTTGTAAACCTCTATAAGGTCACCCCTCAGCCTCCGACGCTCCAGGGAAAACAGCCCCAGCCTGTTCAGCCTCTCCTTGTAGCTCAGATCCTCCAACCCTGGCAACATCCTTGTAAATCTTTTCTGAACCCTTTCAAGTTTCACAACATCTTTCTGATAGGATGGAGACCAGAATGATCTCATTGAGTGATAGAGCAGACTCCACCAGCTGAATATTTCAGCTCCTACATCTTTTGGCCTCCTGTTTTGCACATGACCACTTGCCCCTGAGCCAATAACAAACGGTCACCAATTTTCAAAAGGCAGATCCTTTGAATTTTTGCAAACAATTTGGACAGGTAGATGATTTTGATGTTTTCCATGAGATCAATAGCGTGAAACATGTTTTCATTACTTCCATCCCAGACAACACGTTGTTCGATTCTGCTTTTATTTATTAATTCGTGGGATGCTATTGCCCGTCCCTTTGCCCTGGAGAAAATGGGGGTGAACTGCCTTCTTAAACCATTGCAGGCAATGTGATATAAATACTGTGTAATGCCTTTGGGGAGGGAATTCCACGATTCTGACCCAGTGACACTGAAGGAAGGGCGATGTATTTCCAAGTCGGGATGGTGAGTGGCTTGGGGGCAACTTGCATGGGGTGGTGTTCCCATGTATCTGCTGCCCTTGTCCTTCTAGATGGAAGTGGCCATGGGTTTGGAAGGTGTTGTCGGAGGATAATTGGTGAGTTTCTGCAGTGCATCTTGTAGATAGTACACCCTGCTGCTACTGTGCATCAGTGTTAGAGGGAGGGCATGTTTGTGGATGTGGTGCCAATCAAGCTTCTTGAGTGTTGTTGGAGCTGCCCCCATCCAGGGCAAGTGGGGAGGATTCCATCACACTCCTGACTTGTGCCTTGTAGATGGTGGACAGGCTTTGGGGGGGTCAGGAGATGAGTTACTCGCTGCAGGATTCCTAACCTCTAACCTGCTCTTGTAGGCACGGTGTTTATGTAACTATTCCAGTTCAGTTTCTGGTCAATGCTTCACACTAAAGTAAAACAAAGAATTACAAATGCTGGGAATCTGAAACAAAATTGCTGGAGAAACTCAGCAGGTCTGGCAGTATTTGTGGAGAGAAAGCAGAGTTAACATTTCGAGTTCAGTGACCCTTCTTCAGAACTCAGTAAGTGCTTCCACAAGTTTCTGAAAAGAGAAGGCTGTGTTTGCAGCACCTCCCACCCCCATTCTCACTCACCCCCTCCCTGCCAAACCCCATGATTCACTCTCCCCTCCCCCCAATCCGATTCTCTGCTCTCCCTCAGAGTCCCACCGCCCACATCCTAACTCCCTGCCACCAAATCCCATCTCAGTGCGGGTGCGCAGTGCAGTGTTTATGTGTGCTACCTCATGTGTGTTCTATGTGCTGATGTAATGTCTGGAACATGCGTGTTGGTGTTTCCGGGTTAGCACGTGTGAATAAGTTGCCCAAAGTTGACGGTTGCCAGCAAACGTTGCCAAAATAAACAGGAAAGTAAAGTGAATGCTGGTTCTCCAGGGACTGAGAATGCAGTAGTAAGGAAATGGCAGATGCAATGAATAAATATTTTGCATTTTGTCTTCACCATAGAGGATACAAATCACTAATATCTGAAAATCTGGAGGGTTGAAGGAAGAAGGGAAACTCGGTGAAATTGCAATCACCAGGGAATTGGTGGGGACTGACAATTTTTCAGGTCCAGGTGGAGTTTACCTGAGGGGTCTGGGTTGAGCGGGCAACTGAGGAGGATTCTGGGAGAAGTTGGCTTATCCACCATGACTGAGGGGGATTATGGGTATAGGCTTGGTTGCTCAGGAACCAGGTTTGCAGACTGAGTATCTGGAGTGGGATAAAGTGCTGACTTTCTGTGGGCGTAGTCTGCTTAGAATACACAACGGGAGTGAGAGGCCAGAGTTTGGTGACAAGTGGGAAAGGGCGTGTCATCAGTTCCTCGAGGGCTGTCTGTCATCTGTAAGGATCATGGAGAACCCAACCCTATGGGACGACTCCTCCTGCACCAGGTGGGAAAACAGGGACACTCCCAGTCTCCATGGTGACTCCGTAAACAGGAAGTGTGTTCAGCTGCAGCTCCTGATTTGCGACGAAACGTCGATTCTCCTGCTCCTTGGATGCTGCCTGACCTGCTGCGCTTTTCCAGCAACACATTTTCAGCTCTGATCTCCAGCATCTGCAGTCCTCACTTTCTCCTTGCTGTATGGAGCGCCTGGAGTTGCAGACGGACTCATTATGGAGCATCCATGAGGCTGAGTGTAGGATGGCTATCACATTTAGTCAGCTGGTCACACCACTAGGAAGGGGCTACACAGAGAGAAGAGAGCTGGGTGACCACCAGGAAGACTGGTAAGTGGGTCAGGCAGTCCAGGGGTCCCCTGTGGCCATCCCCCTCTCAAATAGGGATATCATTTTGGATACTGATGGGGGGAATGGCCCCTGGGGAAAGCAGCAGCAGCCAAGTCAGTGGCACCGTGATTGCCTCTGCAGGGAGGGTTGAAGTGTGGGTGAGCAGCAGTGATAGGAGTCTCTATCATCAGGGGCACAGGGAGGTGTTTCTGTGACCGTGAGCGAGATTCCAAGATGGTGTGTTGCCTTCCCACTGTCAGGATCAAGGATGTCTCTGAGCGGGGACAGGATATTCTGAAGGAGGAGGAGGAGCAGCTAGAGGTGATTCTCCAGATTGGTACCAACAAAACAGACAGAAAGAGAGATCAAGGAGTTAGAGAGGAAGTTGAAAATCAGGACATCAAGGGTTGTAATCCCTGGGTTACTTCCTGCGCTACGATCCAGTGAAGTTAGGAATCAGAAAGCAGTACAGTAAAATACATGGCTGAAGAGCTGGTGTAGGAGGGAGGGCTTGAAGTCTGTGGATCATTGGGGATGTTTTCTGGGGCAGGTGAGACCTGGACAAGAAGGATGGGCTGCACCTAAACTGGAGGGGCACCAATACCCTGGCAGTGCCACTGGCAGCGTTTAAACTAGTGTGGCAGGGGAGCGGGAACCAGAGCAGTGGGCAAGTGAAATAACCGAGGAGGAGTCAGAAATGAAGGTCAGTACAGCTGAGTGGAAAAACAGACAGGAAGAGATTAATGAACATGAGCCGTCTGAGGTGTGTTTGTTTTCATGTGAGGACTATGACAGGTCAGGCGGATGAGCTTAAAGCTTGGGTTAATACATATAGCTATGATGTTGTGGATATTACACAAACTTGGTTGTGAGAGGGAGAAGACTGACAGCCAAGCCTTTCCAAGATGGTGGTGACGGAGTAGGCAGCGTCCAGGCTGCTGAGGCTGGGAATCGTCCCCTCTCTCTGCTTTCCTTCTTCTTTTCTCATTTTCTTTTTCCTTTTTTGTTAGTTTTTGCTTTAACTTACCTTCTGAGGAGAGTTCAGTAGGAAGGTGTCTTCGATGGGATCCAGAGCAGCAGCAGCTTCAAAGGTGGTTTTAGGGACGGTGGTGGTGTAGGCCCGAGTCCTGGAGGCAAAGTAGCTACAGAGTCAGCCGCCTGGTGAAGTATGGAGTGGGACTCTGACAGCAGCAGTGAGGAGGGAGCTTTTTGACGGCAGCTTTTAAGTTCTTTTTTAATTTTTAAGTTACTCAAAATGGTGCCAATGCTTGGCAACAGTTTAAACTTGTCGCTGTATTTTATGTTAAATATATGTGACAACAAATGATTCAAATTCAAATTCAAAATAATGTAGGGTATGCAATGTTTCAGGCGAGATAGAGAGGGGCGTAGGTGAGGTGCGGTACTGATGAGGGAGAATGTCAGAGCTGTACTGAGGGAGGACATCTTGGAGGGCTCATCCTGTAAGGCATTATGGATAGAGCTCAGCAGTCGGATGGCTGCAATCACTTTGATGGGGCTGTACAACAGGCCTCCCAACAACCAATGGGAAATGGAGGAACAGATCTGTGGACAGACTGTGGAAAAAATGGAGAAAGAGAGGACTGCAGATGTTGGAGAGTCAGAGTCGAGAGTGTGGTGCTGGAAAAGCACAGCAGGTCAGGCAGCATCCGAGGAGCAGGAGAATGGATGTTTCGGGCAGAACCCCTTCATCAGGAATGTTGGGGTAGAGAAGGGGGCTGAGAGATAAATTGGAGGGTGGAGGTGGGGCTGGGGCAGGTAGCTGGGAAGGCGATAGGTAGATGAAGGTGGGGGGGGATGATTGTGATAGGTCAGAGAGGAGGGTGGAGTGGATAGGTGGGAAGGAAGAGGGCAGTTGAGGCAATTCAAGAGAGCGGTGCCAAGTTGGAGGGTTGGGTCTGGGATGAAGTGGGGGGAGGAGAGATGAGGAAACTGGTGAAGACGATGGTGATGCAGTGTGGTTGGAGGATAATGGAAAACTGGAAAGACAGCAGGGTTGATGCGGAGGGGGATTTTAACTTCCCCAATATTTAAATAAGACTCACATGGTGCCTCAGACGGGGCAGAATTTGTAAGGTATGTCCAGGATAGTTTTCTTAAAACAACATGCAAATAGTCCAACCAGGAAAGAGGCCAGACTAGAGCCCAGCCAGGTGATCGAAGTTTCAGTGGGGGAACAGTAATCATAATTCTGTAAGTTTTAAGTTACTTATGGTTAAGGTAAAGAGTAGTTCTCAGGTGAAAGTATTAAATTGGGGCAAGGCTAAATACAACAATATTAGGCAGGAACTGGGGAATGTGGATTGGGGGAGGCGGGGGCAGCTGTTTGAGGGTAAATTCAAATCTATCAAGTGGGAATCTTTTAAAGGCCAGTTGATTAGAGTTCAGAACCAGCATGTTCCTGCGAAAATGAAGGATATGTTCTATGTTCTGTAAGGATGGCAAGATCCGGAAATCTTGGATGACAAGAAGGTGAGAGCTCAGTCAGTAAGGTTTCAGAAACTGAGGGCAGACAGAGTCCTTAAATAAGAAAGAAAGCAGGAAATAACTCAAACAAAGAATTAGGAAGGTAAAAAGCAGCCATGAAATGCTTTTGGCTAACAGGATTTAGGAAAAACCTCATGGTGTTTTGGACATATATAAGGAGCAAGAGGGTAGGAGAACACAGATTTAGTTGACTAATTTAACAATTTATCATGGTGCTCTAAATAAATGGGTTTGGCAGTGATCCAGGAACACTGTGTTATACCTCCATCTACACTGTCCCAATCATTTACCCCAGGGACAGCTCGAGGGTTCCAGACAGAGGAAAGGTTCCAGACAGAGGAAAGCTTCCTCTACATTTTCATAAAATTAAAGTCATGCTTTCTCGACAGTGCTATCACCAAATACTTCCAGGACAAGAGGCTGAGGTAAAGGAAAGGTTCCTCAACACATTTAAACTGAAAGTAAAGCATCCTCTACTCTTATAATCTGCAAGCAGTGCTCCCACTACACTGTTCCCAACAAACACAATCAAGACAGGTATAGGATGGGATTAGATACAATATGAAGCTCCCTCTCCTCTTTTAACCTGAAAGTGCAGCTTAGGGTTAGATACAGAGTAAAGCTCCCTCTACACTGTCCCCATCAAACTCTCCCAGGACAGGGACAGCACGGGGTTACATACAGAGTAAAACTCCCTCTACACTGTCCCCATCAAACAGTCCCAGGACAGGGTCAGCACGGGGTTAGATACAGAGTAAAGCTCCTTCTACACCTTCCCATGGTTAAGGTTAATGTGGCCTTTATCAACTTGGTGTCACAGCTGCCTACCATTATGAACACCCTGAAATTGCTTTGGGAGCCCTGACCTGTATGGTTGGAGCTATATAAATGCAGGTTTTAATCTCACTGATTAACAAATGCAGCAATGTTCAGAATCCTGTCCATCTCCGAGGCCCTGGGTATAACTGCAGCTTGGGAGAGTCTTGCTGCAGACACCCTGAGTGCAGCCTGGGTCCCCACTAACTGCTGTGACCTTTCATATCCAGCTCTTACATTCAACCCTGCTTGTGACTTGTTTATTCGGAGAGCAATCAAAAGGTAGGAGGTTCACCACAGTAAAAGAGCAAGTGGATTAGTTCATTTTAAAAACAGGATTTCAATATGATATTCCTGGAATTAATTTAAAAAGAAACAACACCACTTACTGTGTGTAGGTGGTCAATTAAGCTGCGTCTGAGAGGCACGGTTTCTCTGTTAAACCTTGATAAGGATCAGACAGTGAATTGTGTTGGGATCAACCTCACAGTCTGCAGCAGAATAACGCTGTCCTGTCTCACCCGGCATTCATACAGCAGCTCAGAATGAGGCCATTCAGTCCTCCCTCTCTGTACTAGCTCTCTGGAAGACCTACCCTAGGGTTTGGCCCCCTGATCTCTCTGCCTTAATTAGTTTGTACAGTTTTGGATTACTTGTTACTTTGGCTAGACCCTTGGCATCTGACTCTTATTCCCATCATGTTATTCCAGCCGTTTAGTTTGTCTCCAGCACCACCTTATTTTCATTTCTTTTGTAATTATCTCTCTGCCTCAATTAATCAGAATATAGGTCACCCCTTCACCTGACATTCACCTCCAACCACACCAGTTGTTTGATCTTTCGATCTCTCTGATTATAAGTTCCGTGAGGTGGAGGAGCCGGTGTAGGACTGGGGTGGACAAAGTTAAAAATCACACCTCACCAGGTTATAGTCCAACAGGTTCATATGGAAGCACTAGCTTTCGGAGCATCACTCTTTCATCAGGTGGTTAGTGCTTTGAAATAAATTGTTGGACTATAACCTGGTGTTGCGTGATTTTTAACTTTATAAATTCTGTGCCTGTGTACCTCTCGTCACTTCACCCAATGAAGGAGCAGCGCTCTGAAAGCTTGTGATTTCAAATAAACCTGTTGGACTGTAACCTGGTGTGGTGTGACTTCTGACCTTGGCTCCCTGTGACTCCACAGCCACATGTAGCTCCCAAACATTCCCAGAAAATTCACTCAACTCTGGAAAGTAGCAAATATCCAAAGGTATCTCTGAAAGGATGGAGGTCGGTGACAAGAAACTACAGATTAATGTCACTGACATTTGTGATGTGGAGGTGCCCAAATCAGTCAGCAATGGAGCTCTAGATGGGCCTCAGCAAACCCAGAAGGGGTTGTATCTTGGGTTTTTTCTTTAGAAGGCTGAGCTTTACTGGGTTTTTTGGAAGGATTTCTGTCATGAGGGCCAGAGAGCCGCCTTGCTGTATCTGACCAAGCTCACCTCATTAACTCACCTCAGTTAGGGGCGGCACGGTGGCTCAGTGGTTAGCACTGCTGCCTCACAGCACCAAGGGCCCAGGTTCAATTCCAGCCTCGGTTGACTCTCTGTGTGGAGTTTGCACATTCTCCCCGTGTCTGCGTAGGTTTCCTCCGGGTGCTCCGGTTTCCTCCCTCCCTAAAGATGTGCAGATCAGGGTGGATTGTCCATGCTAAATTGTCCCATATGTTCAGGAATGGGAAGGTTAGGTGGGATGGCCATGGGAAATGCAGGGTTGTGTGTTGGGGTGGGTGGGATCCTCTTCGGAGGGTTGGTGTGGGCTTGATGGGCTGAATTGGCTGCTTCCGCACTGTCAGGATTCTATGATTAACCACCCATTCTGTTCCTCTGATGCCCCTCAAATCTATTTGATTACATACTATTGTCAGGATAACCTGCCACTCAGTAGATATTCCCCCCCCCCTTTCCCTGGGGTATCCCTTGGATGGCACACACCATCTTTAAAGTCTCATTGTGTACCCAGATGAGTACAGTGAGTCTGCAGGCTCCTGATGTTGCACTATGCGAGGGTGAGTGACACCATCTTCTCCCCAATACCTCACACTCACTCTATCTTGGCCACTGTCCTATCTCCCACGCGGGCCCATGCCAAACTCACTATCACCTGAACACCTTCCCTCACTCGCTGTCACCCACCCGTGTGTGCCCTCTGCGCTGCCCACTCACTCACTCAGACACCTTACCCCCTGCACCAACTTTCGTCTCCCGTAAACACCTCGCCCTCTCTCTTATTCCAGTAGACAGACCACCCCCCCCCCCCCACCCCTCTGCAACGGGGTAGAGGGAGTCACTGTCAGTGCTGAGCTCCCTGACATTCTGCTCCTCAGGCCCCAGAATGGACCCCCTCCTGACCCTGACCATGTCCAAGCCCCTGGACCAGTGGTGGAAGCTGCCCTTGTCTTGCTGCCCTGTGCTGCGATCCCCTGAGCCTGAGTGTCTGCACTAAATGGCCAGGCAGGGCAGAAGGAGAGTCAGCCTGGTATTATTGGCAAAGGGGGTGAAGCCTCAGGAGGAGGGGGTGGCTGTGAGAGTCAGAGTGAGTGAGCGTTGTGACAGTGAGTGAGGAGATACAGCCCGGTATAGCCCCTAAGGTGGGGGCTTGGGGAGTGGGGAAGCGGGGGGAAGTGGGGGTGTGGTGTTCCTGCGCACACACAATCCTTGTCGCAGTGAGAGTTACCCAAGCAGCACTGAGGGCCAGCACTGAAGGGCAGAGTGTCCTCTGAGTGGATCAGAGATGGGCCGTGGGAGTCTGACACATGTCAGACACCAACGTCTCTGTATGTCGGGTGTGGGTGGGCGGTGCCGATGGGCCCTGCCCTGAGACGTTGGTGCCCAGTATCCAACATGGAGGGCATTTAGAGGGAGCAGCGATCTGAATCCTCCAGGTACCCGCAACATCAAGTCTGTTTGGTGAGTTTGGTCAGACAGGAAGCTGGAGGTTAATGAGGTGAACTATGACATTAACAGACAGGCTGGCAGGCAATAATCCCACAGCACCTGGGAAAAACATCAACGGTGAAACAAGATATTTCCAGCATCGAGATAGTCCTCGCTGGACTTCCGTGCGATTCCACCGGACACGGAGTCCATGAAGAATCTGCCGGAGGTAACTGACGGGGTCAGAAGGGTTTGGTGAGGGGGAACTAGTGTTGAACCAGTTATCTGTCTCTCTGTGCTGGGGCAGCAGGCAGGCACTGTAGGTCAAAGGGAACTAGCAGATGGATTTGGATTTCCAACTGGCACTCGGCACATCAAAGGTTATTGGGCAAAGTGAAAGCAAATGGTGTGGGGTTAAGGTACTACTATGTATCGAAGACTGGAAAACAGAGTGTATACACACTTGGGTCACTGTCTGACCAGCTGAACGTGATGAGTGCAGTCTCACAGGGGTCTGTGCTGGGAGCTTAGCTTTTTTTAACAATTCACACCACTCACTGAGATGGGGTGGGGGTGAGTGAAGGCATGGTGACACGTTCCAGATCACAACTTGTGTTAAAAAAAATTCCCCTTGTCATCCCTCCATCAGAAGGTCAGAAGTGGAGATGCTCACCGATGGTTGCCCAATGTCCAGCACCATTCCTGACTCCTCAGATACTGAAGCAGTCTATGTTCAAATGCAGCAATACCTTGACAATATCCAGGCTTGTGCTGACAAGTGGCAAGTGACACTCGCCCCACACAAATGTCAGGCTATGGCCATCTCCAGTAAGACACAATCCAACCATTGCCCCTTGACATTCAGTGGTGTTACCATCGCTGAATCCCCCATTGAACAGAAACTCAACTGGACTCACCACATAAACATAGTGGCTGCAAGAGCAGGTCAGAGACTGGGAATACTGCGGGGAGTAACTCACCTCCTGACTCCCCAAAGCCTGTCCACCATCTACAAGGCACAAGTCAGGAGTGTGAGGGAATCCTCCCCACTTGCCCTGGATGGGGGCAGCTCCAACATCACTCAAGGAGCTTGCACCATCTAGGACAAAGCAGCCACTTGATTGGCCCCACATTCACAAACACCCCCTCCCTCCACCACCGACACTCAGTAACAGCAGTGTGTACCATCTACAAGACCCACTGCAGAAACTCACCAAAGACCCTCAGGCAGCACCTTCCAAACCCACAGCCACTCACATCTAGAAGGACAAGGGCAGGAGATACATGGGAACACCACCCCCTACAAACTCCTGACCAAGATATAATTTAGGAGGAGAAACAGATGTCCACATGAATCTGAGCCACAGCAATGTGGTTGCTGCTAAAAGACTCATCGAGATTACTGAGCAAATCTTTCGGTTGTCAAAACAGTACAAAAAGGTGGTCCCTCAGCACCTTCTCCAGTGCAAGTAGTGATGGCAATAAATTCTGGCCTTGTTTATAGAATCCCTACAGTGTGGAGCAGGCCATTCAGCCCATACTGATCCTCTGTCGGGAATCCCAACCAGACACATCCTATCCCAGTGACCCTGTATTTCCCATGACCAATCCACCCTGACCTGCACATCTTTGGATTGTGGGAGGAAACCGGAGCACCCGGAGGAAACCCACGCAGACACGGGGAGAATGTGCAAACTCCACACAGACAGTCACCCAAGGGTGGAATCGAACCCGGGTCCCTGGCACCATGAGGCAGCAGTGCTAACCACCTAGCCATCCTATGTTACCATATACTGCTAACAATGCCCCAAGCCAGGAAAAAAATTAAAGACTCCCCCAGCGGAGGAAATGGATTTCCCCATCTCTATTGTATCAAACCCCTGACCAATTTGAAAATATTTCAGTTCATGATTTGGAGATGCCGGTGTTGGACTGGGGTGGACAAAGTTAAAAATCACACCACACCAGGTTATAGTCCAACAGGTTTATTTGGAAGCACTAGCTTTCGGAGCACTGCTCCTTCATCGGGTGGTTATGGAGTATATGATTGTAAGATACAGAATTTATAGCAAAGTTTACAGTGTGATGTAACTGAAATTATATATTGAAAAAGACCTGGATTGTTTGTTAAGTCTCTGATCTTTTAGAATGACCATGTTGGTTTCAGTTCTTTCATATGTAAATCCCAGAACTTTTTAAGAGTTACATTCACATTTTCACATTTTCAAGTGAACTTTAACAATAGGGGCCACACTGGCCCAGATAATGCATTGAAGGTGTGAGGTGCCCTGTGTGAGGCTGTCTGTGCCCCAACGTTCAGACTGATTCTAATCTAAAAAAGGGATTTACAGATTCTTACATGAATTCACGCAGTTTTTGAGCAAAATAAAATGTAACTCTGCAAGTACAGATTCACCCCACAAACGTATATGTATATGAGTGCATGTGAGTGTGTGGGGGTGGGGGTGGGGGTTATGAGTGAGAGGGTGCATGTATGTGTGTGAGTGAGTGTGAGTGTAAAGGGGTGTAAGTCTGTGAGAGGTTCTATGTATGCTTGTCTGAGTTTGGGAGTGTATGTGTGAGCGTATGAGAGAGAGCTTGTGCTTGACAGAGGGTCTGCGTGAGTGTATGGGTCTGTAGGAGTGTGTGTGTCTGTAGGAGAGAGAGTGTGTGTGTGTGCGCAGGAGTGTGTGTGTGTACGTGTGTGTAGGAGTGTGTGTGTATGTAGTGCAATGGGGTCACCTGTAGCATGACATGAACCCAAGGTCCCGGTTGAGGCCATCCCCATGGGTACCGAACTTGGCTGTCAGCCTATTGACCACTTTGCGTTGTTGCCTGTCCTGAAGTCTGCCTTGGAGGACGGTCACCCGAAGGTCCAAGGTCGAATGTCGCAGACCGCTGAAGTGTTCTCCGACTGGGAGGGAACACCCCTGCCTGGTGATTGTTGTGCGGTGCCCATTTATTCATTGCTGTAGCCTCTGCTCGGTCTCCCCCATGCCCCAGGGCATCCTTGCCTGCAGCGTATGAGATAGACAACATTGGCCAAGTCACATGAGTACCTGCCAGACATGGTGGGAGGTGTCCCCAAGTGTAATGGTGGTATCCCTGTCGACATTCTGACACGTCTTGCACCATCTACCGTTACAGGGTTGTATGGTATTGTCCTGAAGGTCGGGCAGTTTGCTGTGAACAATGATCTGTTTGAGGTTCGGTGGTTGTTTAAAAGCGAGCAGTGGAGGTGTAGGGAAGGTCTTGATGAGGTGCTCACCCTCATTGATAATGTATTGCAGGCCACGAAGAACATGGCGTCGTTTCTCAGCTCCTGGGAAATACAGGACAATGAAGGGTACCCTGTCGGTTGCAGCCCGTGTCTGTCTCCTGAGGAGGTCATTACGGTTCCTCCCTGTGGCACATCAGAACTGGCGGTTGATGAGTTGAACTCATGTGACTCAGCCAATATTGTTTGTCTCATTCGCTGCAGGCAAGGATGCCCTGGGGCATGGTACATTGGGGAGACCCGAGCAGAGGCTACGGCAACAGATGAATGGACACCACAGAGCAATCCACAGACAGGAGTGTTCCCTCCCAGTCAGAGAACACTTCAGCGGTCCAGGACATTCGACATCGGACCTTCGGGTGACTGTCCTCCAAGGTGGACTTCGGGACAGGCAACAATGCAAAGTTGCCAAGCAGAGGCTGATAGCCAAGTTCGGTACCCATGGGGATGGCCTCAACCGGGACCCTGGGTCCATGTCACATTACAGGTGACCCCATTGTACTATACACACACACATGCACATACATGTGCACTCTCCTACAGACACACACACTCATGCAGACCTTCTCTCACACATACACTCCTACACTCACACATGCACCCTCTCACAAAATTGTACCCCTTTATATATATATATATATATATACACACACACAATTTCTATTTGCAGAATAACATTTTACTTTGCCCAAAAACTGCATGAATCCATGTAAGCTTCTGTAAATCCATTTTTTAGATTAGGATCACTCTGACTATTGGGGCACAGACAGCCTCACACAGGGCAGCTCACACCTTCAATACATTATCTGGGCCGACATGACCCCAATTGTTAACGTTCACTTGAGAATGTAACTTTTAAAAAGTTCTGGGATTTACATTTGGAAGAACTTAAACCAACATGGTCATTCTAAAAGATGAGAGACTTGACAAACAATCCGGGTCTTTTTCAATATATAATTTCAGTTACATCGCACTGTAAACATTTGCTATAAATTCTGTGTCTTACAATCGTATACTCCATAACCACCTGATGAAGGAGCGTCGCTCCGAAAGCTAGTGCTTCCAAATAAACCTGTTGGACTATAACCTGGTGTTGTGTGGTTTTTAGCTTATTTCAGTTCAATTGCACTTTAACCTGACTGTAGTGCTGATGACATTGTAATGAACTGATGCTCCTCCAAGGCCAATACCTGAGGTGCAAGGTTCAGAACCGAGAAATGACTGGAGAAACTCAGCAGGTCTGGCCCCATCTGTGGTTTCAGGTCCAGTGACCCTTCTTCAGGAGTGTTTGTAGCTGGGAAAAGGCTGAAGACAAGGGGTGGGGAAATGAAAAAAATGACCCTGAGCTTCCAGTTGCCTGTCACTTTAACACCCCACCCTGTTCCCTGGCCAACATCTCTGTCTCAGGCTTGCTGCAGTGCTCCAGCAAAGCTCAGTGCAAGGTGGAAGAACAGCACTGCATTTCTGCTTGGAAATCCTTCAGGACTCAACATCGAGTTCAATAATCTGAGAGCCTCTGCATGTCCTTTACCCCAGGTCCCCCACTGGTTGCATACCTGACACATTCTCACCCATTCATCGCCCCCATTCCTGGCTTTGCTCCTTCCCTGGTTTACAACTGGCCATCCCCTTGTCTCAAGAACTTACTCTTGCTCTGGGCCCCAGCTTCAGCTATCCAGTCACCACCACCCCGCGGCCCCCAATACCTCACCCCTTCTATCTGCTATCGGTTCTAAAGAAGGGTCACTGAACACAAAATGTTCACTCTGTTTCTCTCTTCACAGTTGCTGCCAGACTTGCTGAGCTCTTACAGATGTCCAGCAGCTGCAGTTCTTGAATTTATTTTAATACAGCCTTACCTTCTGTCGTTCAAACTGTCGAGCATCCTTCAGTAAGCCCTCAGCAGCGAGCTGTCCTTCCAGGTGCCTGAGCATTTCCTCCCTTTGGGTTAATGTCTCCTCCGCCCTTTCAGCACGGCCCAGGACCTGGTGGTAGATGTCATTCAGATGTTCCAGCTGTTTGGTCACATTCATCACCCGCTCCTCCATTTCCTTCACTTTCTTTCAACAAAAAAAACACAACTTGCATTTGGATAGCACCCTTAACATAATAAAAACATCACAAGGGAGCTGGCAGGAGCCCTCTCTCGGATTAAAGTTGACACCGAGTTGTGTCAGTTGGATAGTCCGACTGCTGACCAGTGGCTTGGTCAAGGTCAGAGATTGTCCAACTTGTCAAAAGTGGGGAAATCCAGGGAGAGAGCTTTATAGAGGGACCCTTGGAGGTGAGTGTGCAGGGGGCTCACACAGAGACCAGTGATGGACACGTTCACAGGGCAATGGCACAAAGGGACAGCCCCAGCGGGACACAAGTATCTCACAGGATTCTACAGGACAAGGGGGATACAGAGACAGGGCAGGACAACACCACAGAGCCAGTTCATTGTGAAAAAGATGGCACAAAGGGACAGCCCCAGCGGGACACAAGTATCTCACAGGATTCTACAGGACAAGGGGGAATACAGAGACAGGGCAGGACAACACCACAGAGCCAGTTCATTGTGAAAAAGAACAATTCCGCTTCTCAATGCTGGAAAACTAGAGGAAAAGATAAATCGGCTGTGATGGGAAAACAGGATAAAAACAGCAGCTAAAGAAAAATCCCCAAATCAGCAGTTAGATTCCAGTCTGTAACTCCCTCCCGGGTGTCTGTTATTCTGTATATAAACCACCCCGAACCCCTCGATTAGATTCCAGTCTGTAACTCCCTCCCGGGGTATCTGTTATTCTGTATATAAACCAACCCGAAC
>NC_057719.1:1209744-1211467 GCF_004010195.1 Chiloscyllium plagiosum | reverse complement strand
CATGTTGTGTCTGTACAGGACATTGGTTAGGCCACTGTTGGAATATTGTGTGCAATTCTGGTCTCCTTCCTATCGGAAAGATGTTGTGAAACGTGAAAGGATTCAGAAAAGATTTACAAGGATGTTTGGTCAGCATGGACAAGTTGGACTGAAGAGTGTGTACAGCTCCGTGACTCTAT
This sequence comes from Chiloscyllium plagiosum, assembly GCF_004010195.1. Classification (NCBI taxonomy): domain Eukaryota; kingdom Metazoa; phylum Chordata; class Chondrichthyes; order Orectolobiformes; family Hemiscylliidae; genus Chiloscyllium; species Chiloscyllium plagiosum. Next base: position 1,211,288 of record NC_057719.1, on the reverse strand, counting down.
CTGGGACTGGCCGAATGAACCTTTTCTGGACTGCCTCTACAGCCAGTCCACCTTTCTGTCAATAAGGAACCCAAAATGTTCCACAGCTGTGGTCTGACCGGAGCCATGTGTAAACTATTATAAACCACCCCCATCCCACTCCCCCACCCTCCCACTGCTGTGGTTATATGTTCCATTCTCTTTGAAATGAATGGCCTGTACTGCTGCTACCCCTCCGCTCTCCCAGTGCGGATCCTGGGAAAATGTTACATCAATCCCTTGGTACTCACAGCTACGTGGCTCCAGTCATTCCCACGAATTTCCTTCACTTTGTCCTTGATGGCTTCCTCCGTGGCGGGAACGCTGGTAAATCCATCGCTTAGCAACGCAGCCAGCTGGTCGAGGAAAGTCTGGTGCAGCAGGTTGGCAGCTCTGGTTCGGTAGCTGCTGCTGTGCAAACGGTCATCCAGCTCACTCACCTGTTTGGCATTGAGGGCCTGTGCATGGCACGCAGTGCCCAGAGCTCGCTGGCACTCTGCCAGCCTCTCTCGGAGCATACTGTTCTCCTGCTCAATGGTCTTCCTCAGAAGCAAACCTTCATCCAACTCCTAAAGTACAGGAAGTAATGAGTAAGACCCCGCCATAGCTCAACGGGAGTGTTTGATGTGTCATGGGGGTGAGGTATATAACAGAGGGGCAATTGGACAGACAGGGAGAGCTAACTGCCACCTGAAGGGGTGAGAGCAAAGAGCAATCTGAGAAAGAAATACCGGCCTCTCGCAAGAAATCTTCACACGCTTTAAAAAAGCACCATTTATCTGTAAAGGTACACGGCATGCTGAGGTAACAGAAGAAAATGAGGACATTCCTGATGAAGGACTTCTGGCCGAAACGTCGACTCTCCTACCCCTCAGATGCTGTCTGACCTGCTGTGCTTTTCCAGCACCACACTCTGGGCTCTGATCTCCAGCATCTGCAGGCCTCACTTTCTCCCACCATGGTAAATTGCCCCAGAGTGTCCAGGGATGTTCAGGCTAGGTGGGTTAGCCACGGGACATGCAGGGTTACAGGGATAAGGTAGGTCTGGATGGGATGGTCTTCGGAGTGTTGGTGTGGACCTGTTGGGCCGAATGGCCTGTTTCCACACTGTAGGGATTAAATGACAGCAAGGAACCTTCCCCCTTGATGGAGGGATCAGTGACCAAGGTAGATAGATTTAAGGCAAGGGCCAGGAAGTTATAGGAGAGGTGGTGAAAAGCTGTGTCAGCCAGAGGGTGGTGGAGAATCTAGAACTCGCTGCCTTTGAGAGTGGGAGAGGCAGGAATCCCCACAACATTGAAGAAGGATTTCAACGTGCATTTGTGATATCAAGGCATCCAGGGCTGGGGCCAAGTCCTGGGAAATGGGATCAGAATCGTTACGTAGTTGTTTTTGATCAGCTCAGATACAATGGGCTGAAGATTTTTTTTCTCTACAACAATCCTGAGCGGTTGTGAAAAGTGCAATATGAGGGTAAGCCTTTCATCATTATAAAGACACAATCAACAGCAAAATGAGCAAATGAG
>NC_057719.1:1204292-1209244 GCF_004010195.1 Chiloscyllium plagiosum | reverse complement strand
GCCCGTTTCACTGGCACCATATCTTTAAGGTATTACACCTTAAACATTCATTCTCTCCACCAACACTAACAGTCCCCATTAACAGCTATTCACCCTCCTAACTGGATCATTATCCACTCCTTTGTCTGTCCAACTGTTCTTCTCTCTCTTTGGGCTCTATGTCCACTTATTGTTTACTCTTTACCCCCTTCCTCCACCCTATCTTCTCCATATAAAGCAACATTTTCCTCGCTACCATCAGTTCTGAGGAAGAGTCACTTGATCTAAAACGTTAATTCTGATTTCTCTCCACAGATGCTGCCAGACCTGCTGAGCTTTTCCAGAAATTTGTTTTTGGTCCTTAACTACTTGTTGTTGAATGGAGGGATTTTGTTGCTGTCCGGTTAATGGTTGTCTCACAGCCAATGAATGGGTTGGTATCACCACTCCGAGGACCGGAGAGTGTGGTGGAGTGCATGTGATTTCTCAGCCATCAAGGAGCAGGTATAGCCGTTTATCTAACTCAGACCCGTCAGCCACCAGTGTTGACTGTAGGATACAGCTGCTACCTTCCCCACAATGTAGCTACTGAGTGAGAGGGAAGGAATGGGGAGAGTGTGCAGCCTGGTGGGGTCTGGGGTGCACACTGGCCTGGATGCAGCAACTGGAATTGCAGTAAAAGACCTTTGAAGATTTTAATATACACCTCCCAACACCAGACTCTAACCAATGTTATATCGTCACAGAGTGACTGTCAATGGATGATATGGAAAACCTTCTTGAAATCAGAGACATTGACAACAAGTAGTTCCTGAGACCAGACTCTGTACTCTATCATAACGGTATCATCTGCCAGTCTGTAAATCTGCTCGTCCTTTGCGATTCATGTTACACATTCATGATCTGGACAAACAAACTGAGGTCATTGTTGCTATATTTTCAGATGCCACAAAGATACGTGGAGTGACAGGTAGTACTGAGGAAGTGGGGAGTCAGCAGAAGGACTTGGACAGGCTAGGAGACTGGGCAAAGAAATGGCAGATGGAGTTCAATGTGAGAAAATGTGAGGTTGTCCTCGTTGGGAGGAAGAATAGAGGTTGTTTTGAAATGGGGATAGGCTTTGGAAATCTGAAGCACAAAGGGACTTGGGAGTCCTTGTTCAGGATTCTCTTAAGGTTAACATGCAGGTTCGGTCGGCAGTTTGGAAGGTAAATGCAATGTTAGCATTCATTTCAAGAGCAGAGATGTACTGCTGAGGCTGTATAAGGCTCTGGTCAGACCACGTTTTGAATATTCTGAGCAGTTATGGGCCTCATATCTAAGGAAGGATGTGCTGGCCTTGGAGGGAGTCCAGAGGAGATTTACAAGAATACTCCTGGGGACGAAAGGATTGTCCTATGAAGAGCAGTTGAAGACTGTGAGTCTGTACTCAATGGAGTTTAGAAAGGTGAGGGGGATCTGATTGAAACTTCTAGAACACTGAGAGGCCTGGATGGAGTGGACATGGAGAAGATGCTTCCACTAGTAGGAGAGACTGGGACCTAATGGCACAGCCTCAGAGTGAAGGGATGATGCTTTAGAGCAGTCGTGAGGAGGAATTTCTTCAGTCAGAGGGTGGTGAACCTGTGGAACTCATTATCACACAGGGCTGTGCGGGCCAACCCATTCATTAGCTGTGAAACAACCATTAACCATACAGCAAGAAAATCCCTCCATACAACAACAGGTAGTTAAGGACCAAAAACAGAAATTGCTGGAAAAGCTCAGCAGGTCTGGCAGCATCTGTGGAGAGAAATCAGTTAATGTTTCGGATCGAGTGACCGTTCCTCCGAACATACCCAGTTCTGAGGAAGGGTCACTGGACCCAAAATGTTAACTCTGATTTCTCTGCACGGAAAATGTTGTTTTATATGCAGAAGATAGGGTGGAGGAAGGGGGTAAAGAGTAAACAATAAGTGGACATAGAGCCCAAAGAGAGAGAAGAACAGTTGAGCTTTTCCAGTAATTTATGAAATAGGTCTTTGATTGGTAAGAGGATCAAAGATTTCAGAGAGAAAATGGGAGAATGGGGATGAGAAACGTATCAGCCATGACTGAATGGTGGAGCAGTGTCGATGGGCTGAATGGCCTAATACCGCTCCTATATCTTATGGAAGGCCCTGCTTACTTCAGTTTTTAACCTGTTAAGGAGCACTGCCAGGGACTGACCACAGTGTGGTGACTCCCTCATTATTGCAGTCACTGAAGGTCCCCTTCCTTGGCAACTTGATAATGACATGATGGTTACTCTCAAGCTGGTATCCTGCTGACCATGTTGTTTGTGCTCTGTTCTGACGGTGTTCCTGCCATTGCTTCAACAGCTCTGCTAGCATCCCTGATCCCAGGCACCTTGTTGTTCATTTAGTTCTTGCTGACTCTTTGGACCTCGGACCTGTCAATGTCTCCCAGTTAGACCTTCAGTTGCTGAGATGCATTACTCTCACTGAATTTGTACTTGGAGCTGGGGCTGGGCTGCTTTAAGGCCACCTGACAGTGTTCCACCCACCTTGCCTTCTGCTCCATATCCATCAAGAATGCACTCAGTGTCTTTGCCCTTGCCTGCTAAAGTGGTGTTGCTTTATTGCAACGGTCAGTTCCTGTAAGATCCTGCATTGCATCTTGGAGTTCAACAGCCCCTCGCAATCCCCATTACTCCTGCATATGTATTGCTTTCAATTGTCCATTTAATTCCTTTTACGAATCAATCAGCGTCTCTGCTTCCACTGCCCTCATAGACAACACCTTCCAGGTCTTTATTGTTGAACATACAAATATGCATATACTGAATTAGGCAGCTGCAGACTGACCATGATTTACAAGTGTTTTTTTGTTAAACTATAGACCTGTACATGCACCAGTTTCTACTCTTCCCTTCTCAATCCAGTCCCTATCCTATTCTCATACAAAGTAGCCCTATTATGGGCACCATAACTTTAGTTTGAAATAATGGAGGAATACTTACTAAATCAAAGAAGATGCACTCCAGCCCTTACAGTATTCAATGACCTGAAAAGTTTCATGAGTGCTGCAAACACATTGAGCTCCCTCTCCAAAAGCACCAGGAAAATCCCAGCCCTTATTTTCCTAATCAACCTGTTCAGAGATGTCATGGTACACCTCTGGAGCAGGTGGGGCTTTAACACTGGCCTCATGGATGAGAAATAGGGACACAAACCACTGCATCAGCAGAGCCCTAAAACACTCCAACTCTTAACTCCAATAGCATCACCCACTTTCAGTTAACTCAAGTAGTTTTATTCTTAGAAGGAGCTGTCATTTCTAACATTGCCAATTACCATTTGCTGCATATAAAAGACCCAGGCCCTCTTGTGACACAATGGTAGTGTCCCTACTCCTGGATCAGAAGGCCCAGGTTCAAGTCCCACCAGCTCCAGAGGTGTGTCATAACATCCCTGAACAGGTTGAATAGAAATATTAGCTAAATTTAAGAAAAAAGTAAGTGTTCCTCATGTCCTGATTGTATCTCATTCCCAAAGTCTTCCTGGCACGTTTTATTCACATTTAAGATCACGAGATTAGATTAGATGACTTACAGTGTGGAAACAGGCTTTTCGGCCCAACAAGTGCACACCACCCCGCCGAAGCGCAACCCACCCATACCCCTACCCCTACATTTACCCCTTACCTAACACTATGGGCAATTTAGCATGGCCAATTCACCTGACCTGCACATGTTTGGACTGTGGGAGGAAACCGGAGCACCCGGAGGAAACCCATGCAGACACGGGGAGAATGTGCAAACTCCACACAGTCAGTCGCCTGAGTCGGGAATTGAACCCGGGTCTCTGACGCTGTGAGGCAGCAGTGCTAACCACTGTGCCACCGTGCCGCCCACTAGCATTTGCTACTGTACAATGGCTTCCTAAGAGATGGTTTCTGCTAAAAATAGATTTGCAAGTTACAAATAAAGCCAGTTTGTCACCCAAGGATTTGCCAACTGTACTGTTTACGCAGGTTGTGCAAGGCATATCAACATGATCCTAAATACAATCAGGAAGAAATGTAGTAGGCAGAAATGGTGCTATCTCGGTTCTCTGTTGTGACTGTCCAGAGGTTAGGTGTACCAAACTGGTTTTGAGTTCCCAGGTTTATAGAGACAGCAGCAGGGACCTCGGGTATACCCAGCCACCCCTATGTGTTCAGAGTCAGATTCCATAGAAGTCATAGAGTCATACAAAGTTAAAAATCACACAACACCAGGTTATAGTCCAACAGGTTTATTTGGAAGTACGAGCTTTCGGAGCGCTGCTCCTTCATCAGGTGGTTGTGCAGTATAAGATCGTAGGACACAGAATTTACAGCAAAAGTTTACAATGTGATGTAACTGAAATTATATATTGAAAAAGACCTGGGTTGTTTGTTAAGTCTCTCATCTTTTAGAATGGGCATGTTGTTTCAGTTCTTCCATATGTAAATTTCTTAAAGTTACATTCTCAAGTGAACTTCAACAATAGGGGCCACACTGGCCCAGATAATGCATTGAAGGTGTGAGGTGCCCTGTGTGAGGCTGTCTGTGCCCCAACGTTCAGACTGATTCTAATCTAAAAAAGGGATTTACAGAATCTTACATCACCAACCCCAGAGCAGACCTGACCCGGTTGGCGATTACCTTTGACAGAATTTTGTAATCCGCATTCAACAGTGAGATTGGTCTCCAATTTTTGAGCTCCTCCCTCTCCCCCTTCCGCTTGTAGATGAGGGTGATGATGCCTTTCCTCATGGATTCACTCATGGTACCTGCCCGAAGCATACTGACATACACCTCCAGCAGGTCCTGGCCAATCAAGTCCCACAGAGCGGAATAGAGCTCGACCGGTAAGCCGTCGCTTCCAGGAGTTTTATTCTTTTCGAAGGACTCGAGGACCTTGGTCAGCTCGTCCAGAGATAGCAGCTGGTCCAGCCTCTCCCATGTT
>NC_057719.1:1193940-1203386 GCF_004010195.1 Chiloscyllium plagiosum | reverse complement strand
GCCGGAGGCGCGGTTATTGTTGCCCCCCGACCAAACTGATGGCCCATGGGCCCACAAGCTCGACCATCTCCTGTAGCTGCTGAGGTGCGGTATCCCACACTCCTGCAGGAACAGGACGTCGGCTTTAACGTTGGCCAGGAAGGCCATCGTAGAAACACATCGCGTAGCCGATTTGATGCTACACACATTGATGCTGGCAATTTTTAACCCCATTTTAACAGTTTACAAGGTTGACACTGTCCGTTTGCTGCTGGTCTTGCCCCTCTGGGGTAGCTGTGTGCATCCCCGTGGTGACAGCAAACTGCAGGACCATCCCAGGGCTGAGGTAGCTGTCCGGCTCCACGCTGGAGCCATTTCCCCGCTCTGGTGTCTTCGGGTCAGGCCCAGGGTCCGTATAGTCCAGTTCTCCATCTGACAGCGGGGCTGTCACAGGACCGCTGCTCCCAGTTACCTGGAGCTGTGGGCCGGTGGGTACCTCTTGGTTCTCACCGGGTGGGGGGAGGGCTTTACCTGTCCCTCAGAGGGATCGTCTTTCCATGCTTGGGCGGTGCTGCCCTCCTTTTTCCCCACGGCGCTCTGTCTCTTCCTCTGGTGATGACCCTCCTTGCGCCCGTTCTCAGCGTCGGAAGAGCTGCCTGTATCCTCGTCATGTAGGTGTTGCTTCCCCCTTCGCTGGGTGGCTTTGGGAGGTTTCCTCTTCCTGCTTTTGACAGTAATCCAATCCTCTGCTTCCTTTGGTCCCTTCTCTTCCATTTCCTCTGTCTGTCTTGAAGGAGCTTGGATCGGCTGCTGCACCTCCCCGCTGTCTGCCGTCTGCTCCGCTACAGCCTGCCCTTCCTTCTGGGTGCCTCCAGACACCGTGCTGTTTTGTGGTACCTTGCTGGTCTTAGGCGGTCCACGGCTCGTGTTGCCACCTCCGGCCATCTGTGCTTAGGTGGCGGCCCCTCGTCTTGGGCAGGCCTTGTACATGTGGCCCGCCTCTCTGCACAGATTGCAGTTCTTGGCCTCCTTACATTCCTTGGTCGGGTGGCCTTCCTGCTTGCAGTTTAGGCAGATGGTCACCTTACAATCCGCCGCCATGTGGCCTGACCTCCCGCAGGTACAGCACACTTTCAGCTGCCCTGCGTATGTCCGGTAACCTCTGCTTCCTCCGATGGCAAAGCTGGAGGGTGGGTGGAGGATGTTCCCACTGGCATCGACCCTCAGGGTTACCCTGACCTGTCGTTTGCTGGTTCAGATCCCGAAAGGATCGACCACATCGGTACTCTCTCCCTCGACCTGGACGTATCTTTTCAAGATCTGCTGCTGGGACGTGAGGGTTGTACATCTGGATTGTTACAACCCGACTCCTCTGCGCAGGAAGCACACACAATGGGACCGCCGACAAGATGGAGAACAGAGGTTCCCCTTCCTTCTCCTTGAAGACCTTCAGGAGCTGCTCGCAATTCTTCACACTCCTGAAGGTCACATCGAAATAGCCTGCCGCAGGGAAATCCTGCAGGCAGTACACGTCCGCGGCTTCGAACCCGCAGCACTCCAGCAAAATCTTCACAAACACTGTCCGATCGACTTGTGTGCTCCTCCACCTTCTTCACAGTCACCCTGACTGTGTTGTGAATGCCCTGGCCTGGGCTACAAGCGGCTGCTGAGACCATAGCTCTGAGGTTGGCTGGTACCTGAATTGGCGTTAGGCCAAAGCCAGTGAATGTTTACGCTGCCCTCGAAGCGGTTGCGGGGGGGACGAGACTGTCACACACCTCCTTCTGGAATGTGCCTACGCAGAGGAAGTCTGGAGAGGAATGCAGTGGTGTTTGTCGAAGTTCGTCCCGAGCAGCGCCGTGACGCGGGACTCCGTGCTCTACGGCCTGTTCCCCGGGACGCACACCTAGACGAACATCAACTGTGCCTGGAGGATCACCAACTCGGTGAAGGACGCTCTCTGGGCAGTCCGAAACCTGTTGATCTTCCAGCTGAAGGAGTTGACCCCGACTGAGTGTTGCAGACTGGCACATTCCAAGGTCCAGGACTACGTGTTGAGGGAGGCGCTGAAGCTTGGGGCAGCTGCCCCAAGGCGCGGTGGGGAAAGACCACCTTGTAACATCTGCCTGACGAAGAAGAACAGGGGCCCACGCAGTAATTTGGGCTCTGCTGACGCCTCAGCTAAAAATGTAATTGTACAGACCTGTAAATAGGAATGATTACTCTGTTTTCGGTATGCAAACAAATGGAATGTTTACATATGTATGGCATGTCCAGTTGTACAGATCATCAAAGTATTTTATGAATAAAGTATATTTTTGAAATAAAAAAAAAATTACAGAATCTTACATGGATTCACGCAGTTTTTGAGCAAAATAAAATGCAATTCTGCAAGTACAAATTCACTTCACAAACTTATACGTGTGTGTGTGCGTGCATGTGGGTGTGTGTGCACAGCGGGGTATAAGTGTCTGTGAGAGAGTATGTGCATGTGCGTGAGGGTGAGTGTAAAGGGGCACAGGTTTGTGAGAGGGTGTGTGAGTGTGGGGGTGCATGTGTGAACGTATGAGAGAGGGTCTGCGTGAATGTCTGGGTCTGTAGGAGTGTGTGTGTGTGTGTGTGTGTGTATGTGTGTGTGTGTGTGTGTGTGTGTGTGTGGACTGTGTATGTCTCTGTGTGCGTAGTGCAAAGGGGTCACTTGTAGTGTGACATGAACCCGAGGTTCTGGGGTTGAGGCAATCCCCATGGGTACCGAACTTGGCTATCAGCCTCTGCTCAGCCACTTTGCGTTGTTGCCTGTCTCGAAGTCTGCCTTGGAGGACGATCACCCAAAGATCCAAGGTCAAGTGTCCTGGACCGCTGAAGTGTTCTCTGACTTGAAGGGAACACTCCTGTCTGTTGATAGCTGTGTGGTGTTCATTTATCCGTTGCCGTAGCCTCTGCTTGGTCTCACCAATGTACCATGTCTCAGGGCATCCTTGCCTGCAGACAACTTTGGCCGAGTCACATGAGTACCTGCCATATACATGGTGGGAGGGGTCCCCACGTGTAATGGTGTTGCCTGTGATGACACTCTGACATGTCTCACAACCGTGACAAGTTTGTATGGTATCGTCCTGAAAGCTGGGCAGTTTGCTACGACCAATTATCTGTTTGAGGTTTGGTGGTTGTTTAAAAGCGAGCAGTGGAGGTGTAGGGAAGGTCTTGGTCATGTGCTCATCCTCATTGATAATGTGCTGCAGGCCGCGAAGAATATGGCTTAGTTTTTCGGCTCCTGGGAAGTACCGGACAATGAAGGGTACCCTGTCGGTTGCAGCTCGTGTCTGTCATTACGGTTTCTCACTGTGGCATGTCAGAACTGGCGGTCGATGAGTTGAGCATCATACTCCATTCTTATGAGGGCATCCGTAGGTACTTCCAATTGCCCATCATGTTCCTCCTCATCTGAACAGATCCGGTGTATGCGTAGGGCTTGTCTTTCGGGGTCGTTGTTTTAATATGTTTTGGGTGGAAGCTGGAGAAGTGCAGCATCGTGAGGTTATCCATGGGTTTATGGTAGAATGAGGTGCTGAGGTGCCCATCCTTAGAGATGCATGTGTCCAAGAATGAGACAGATAGTAGAGAGTAGTCCATGGTAAGTCTGATGGTGGGATGAAACTCATTGATATCACTGTGTGGTTGTTTCAGTGACTCCTCACCATGGGTCCAGAGGAAATAACTATCGTCAATATACTTGGTATATGGTGTTGGTTGGAGGTCCTACGTAGAGAAGAAGACTTTTTTGAATCTGTGCATGAAAATGTTGGCATATTGGGGTGAAAATTTGGTCCCCATGGCTGTTCCATGTATCTGGATGAACTACTGGTTGTCAAAGGTGAAAATGCTGTGGTTGAGGATAAAGCGGATGAGGAGTTGTAGGATGGTGCTTGGAGATTGGCAGTTGTTGATACTGAGTACTGAGGCTGTTGCTGTGATGCCTTCATTGTGGAGGATGCTGTTGTAGGGTGCTGAAACATCAATTGTGACGAGGAATGTTCCTGGTTCGACTGGTCCGGGCAATGCTGAGTTTCTGTAAGAAATCTGTAGTGTTGTGACAGAAGCTTGGGGTCCCCTCTACAATGGGTTTCAAGATGCCTTTGATCTAGCCAGAGAGATTCTCACACAGGGTCCAATTGCCTGATAGGATGGGACGTCCTGGTGGGTTGGCTTTATGTATTTTGGAAGGCAATAGAAGTCTCCTATGCGAGAAGTACGTGGGATGAGAGTGCGTGGGGAACCCTGAAGGACTGGATCCTAACTCCTGATCAATGTGTTTAGATCACGGGTGTGTTCTTTGGTCGGATTAGCCGGTAGTTGCCTGTAGTGTTCCTGGTTGTTCAGTTGTCGGTACACTTCCTTGCAGTAGTCCGTTCTATTCTGAATAACGATGGCTCCTCCTTTATCTGCTGATTTGATGACAATGTTGTGATTGGTTTTGAGAGCATGGATGGTGTTGTGTTGTGAACCGGTGATGTTTTGCTCTACCTTACGGGTACGGCTGATGCATCTGGCATTTATATATTTCCTGACAGTTTGAGCACACATGTCACACCCAGGGCAGCCCTCCAGTGGGGTCCAAATTGACTCCTTCTTTGGTCACTCCTCTACAGACATCTCTGATGACTGTTCTGCTTCCTCGGTGGGCTCACTGGGATCACTGCTGGCTTCTTGAAAGAATTCCTGGAGCCTCATTCGTTCTGATGAAGTCCTCCGTGTCTGCTGCAAGACTCATGGGATCCATTTTTGTGGTGGGGTACACACACATACAAGTTTGTAGGGTGACTGCAAGGTTTGTGAAGGTTTGTAGCTCATGTTGAGGTTTAGGGTGTAGGTTTGCTCTTTGAGCTGTAGGATTGGTATCCAGACATTTCATTACCTGGCTAGGTAACATCATCAGTGGCGACCTCCAAGTGAAGCAAAGCTGTTGTCTCCTCCTTTCTATTTATATGTTTGTCCTGGATGGGATTCCTGGGGTTTGTGGTGATGTCATTTCCTGTTCGTTTTCTGAGGGGTTGATAGATGGTACCTAGATCTATGTGTTTGTTTATGGCGTTGTGGTTGGATTGCCAGGCCTCTAGGAATTCTCTGGCATGTCTTTGCTTAGCCTGTCCCAGGATAGATGTGTTGTCCCAGTCAAAATGGTGGGTTTTTTTTCCTCCGTGTGTAGGGCAACGAGGGAGAGAGGGTCATGTCTTTTTGTGTGGCTAGCTAGTGTTCATGTATCCTGGTGGCTAACTTTCTTCCTGTTACCTTTGACTTATACATGAACAGTCCTTAACTTTAGTCTGCCTCATTTATGGGTGGCACAGTGGCTAGCACTGCTGCCTCCCAGCGCCAGAGACCCGGGTTCAATTCCTGTCTCAGGTGACTGTCTGTGCGGAGTTTGCACATTCTCCCCGTGTCTGCGTGGGTGTGCTCCGGTTTCCTCCCACAGTCCAAAAATGTGCAGGTTAGGTGAACTGGCCATGCTAAATTGCCTGTAGTGTTAGGTGAAGGGGTAAATGTAGGGAACGGGTCTGGGTGGGTTGCGGGTTGGTGTGGACTTTTTGGGCCGAAGGGCCTGTTTCCACACTGTAAGTAATCTAATCTAATCATTCAGGGTCAGGCACCAGAGTGTCAGTATCTCTGACACTCATCTTTGTTTTTCTGTTTTCTTTGCTTTTCTTAAAATACACCACTGTGCAAAGACTTTATTCTATATTCTCCACCACCAGGAAAAATACTCATGTGGCTAGTGGAACGTTAACAAGCAGAGCCCGACAAGGGCAATGCTTGTATCAAAAAGTGAAATGTGGGCAGATAGGGAGAGGAGGAGGAGACTAAATCAAAATAGAATTGGAGGCAGAAATGAAGCACTCCATGATTCCCACCTCTCCATAAAGGCATAGAGACACTCATCCATTTTATCTGTCAGCCAGGGCTCCCTGATTGGACCAGATTAACAGCCCCAATTAGGGAACTCATTCTATGAGCTCCATCTGGCTGACCTCGTTATAATCACTACAAGGATAATTGACCATAAGCTTGGCCAAAGAGTGGGTTTTAAGGAGAAAAGTGAGGTAACAAAGTGGATTGGCACAGGGATAGAATTCCAGAGTTTGGTGGTACCATGATCAATGAAAGAGTGATTAAAATCAGAGATGCTCATAAGAGCAGAATTAATGGAGTGCAGAGATCTCACAAGTTTTGGAGTTAAAGGAAATTACAGAGACAGGGAGGGTTGTGCCAAGAGAATTTTAAGGCATTCATGGAAAGACATAGATAGAGTCATAGAGTCAGAGAGATCTACAGCACGGAAGCAGATCCCTCGGTCCAATTCGTCCATGCTGACCAGATATCCTAAATTAATCTAGTCCCAATTTGCTAGCACTTGGCCCATATCCCTCTCAATCCTTCCTATTCATATACCCATCCAGATGCCTTTTCAATACTGTAATTATACCAGCCTCCACCACTTCCTCTGGCAGCTCATTCCATACACGTACCACCTTTTGTGTGAAAGATGTGCCCCTCAGGTCCCTTTTAAATTTTTCCTCTCGCACGTTAAACCTATGCTGTCTAGTTTTGGACTCCCCCACCCCAGGGAAAAGACCTGGTCTATTTACCCTATCCATGTCCCTCATGATTTTATAAACCTGTGAAAGATCAATTCTCAGACTCCAATGCTCCAGGGAAAACAGCCCCAGCCTATTCAGCCTCTCCCTATCGCTCAAACCCTCTAATCCTGGGAACATCCTTGTAAATCTTGTCTGAACTCTTTCAAGTTTCACAACATGTTTCCAATAGGAGGGAGACCAGAATTGTACACAATATTGCAAAAGTAGCCTAACCAATGTCCTGTACTGCTGGAACATAATCTCTCAACTTCTACACTCCTGCACAAATGCCTTCTTCATTATCCTATGTACCTGCAATTCCATTTTCAAGGAGCTATGAACCTGCATTCCAAGGTCACTTTGTTCAGCAAAACTCCCCAGGACCTTACCATTAAGTGTACAAGCCTTACCCTAATTTGCCTTTCCAAAATGCAGCACCTCACATTTATCTAAATTAAACTCCATCTGCCACTCCTCGGCCCATTGGCCCATCTGATCATGATCCTCTTGTACTCTGAGGTAACCTTCTTCACTGTCCACTACACCTCAAATTTTGATAACAGAAATTACATATATAAAAAAAATTAGACAAAGTCCAGGTTTGTTCAATTCACATTGAGGAGCATGGATAGAATAAATACAATGTGGTTCTCAAGGTCAAGGAAAAGACAGAAACCACCTTCTCCACCGCTGCAGAACAATGACATTGAAGCCACCCAATCCTGGGCTGGACCTCCCCCACCCCTAAAGCTGCTGAAGCAGATCACCATTCTGGGCCGTGGGAATCCCAGACCGGACCACCACACTGCTGAAGCTGCTGAAGCAGACCACCATTCTGGGCCGTGGGAATCCCTAGCTACCATTCTGGGCCATGGGAATCCCTAGCCACCATTCTGGGCCATGGGAATCCCAAGCCACCATTCTGGGCCTTGGGAATCCCAAGCCACCATTCTGGGCCGTGGGAATCCCAGGCTGGAAGACACCACAAAAGCCACCTCAAGCTATCCTAGGCCATTGGAATTCTGGGCTGAACTCACCTCGATTCGGAACGTTGGAATCCCGGGCCGTTAGCATTCCAGGCCAGGTCCACCACACCGTTGATGTTGCTGAAGCAAACCAGCACTCCAGGACATGGTTGCAGAGGGCGTTGCATCTTCACTGCTGCAGCACTTGCTGCACTCAGTATTGCTGAGTAAAATGTACTTTGTGAAGCTTTTCATCTTGAATTCATCAGGATAATTCATAAGAAACACTAATGACAAATGAAATGGAATTTCATCTAGACTCAAGATGTTAGCTTGCTCTCTCCCCACGGATGCTGCCTGACCCACTGTGATCTCCAGCATTTCATACTGTACTGGATTTTGTATCGAGGTATCTTTGTACCTAAAATGGTGCCAGGATTCGGAATTTTGTACGCTTTTCACTGTATTTGCTTATCCCTGTGCTTGAACAACGTGATAATAAACCTAATTCTAACTCGAAAAATGCACATTAGCGATAATCTTATTAAATGGTGAAGCAGGTTTGAGGGGCTTAATGGTCCGCTCCTACCAATCAGAGTCAATCTGCTAACTAACCAGCACTCTTTTCTCATTCAGTACGTAAGGTTGTTCCCCTGTACATTGGTATCCTTGTGTATGGTCCTGATAAGTTCAAGATGAAAAGCTTTGCAAGGTACGTCTTTGTTCACCAATACTCTAGATAAATTTAGGATATCTGGTTGGCATAGATGTGTTGGACTGGAGTGTCTGCTTCCATGTTGTATAGCTCTATGATTCTATGACTCTCCTCGAACATAAATTGTTTCTTTCAGAGCTCACCAGGTTATGGGCAGGAACCTGCGTACAATCTGAGTTAGCCTTTTCCCAGAACAACTGACTGAACACATCAACAGAGGGGGAACACTGCGGGTAGTCTTTGGTATGAACAGATTCATTCACGTACCTGACTAATTCAAGTGTGTTTGTGTCATCCTTCCAGACCCAATGTGCAGGTACTGCTGCAATCAACTGCAAAAAGTACAATTATAAAATCAAAAATGACATTTGCAGCAGAATATCAAACAGTATAGATCCAAAGGGTCTGGATGGCAGCATCATATCCTAGAGTTACCAACTCTCCAACCCTGAAGTCTCCAGCAATCGAAGATTGATTTGGTCACTGCTAGGAGCAAAATCCAAGAAATAAATCAGAAGAATAGGAAACAAAATTGACCTTCATTGTCTTTCTCTCTTCAAATTTCATTCACTATAATGATGCTGGGAATTGGTTTAGCTCAGTTGGCTGGATTGATGGTTTGTAGAGGAGTGTGATGCCAAGAGCATGGGGTCAATTCCCATCACTGGTTTGAGGTTACCATGAAGGGTTTTCCTTCTCAACCTCCTCACTTGCCTGGGGTTTGGTGGCCCTCCAGTTAAATCACCATCAGCTACTTCTCTCTAATAAGAGAGCAGCCCCTATGGTCTGGTAAGACTATGACAACCTAATTCTGGATTAGTGGTGCTGGAAGAGCACAGCAGTTCAGGCAGCATCGAGGAGCTTCAGCAAAATCGACGTTTCGGGCAAAAGCCCTTCATCAGGAATAAAGGCAGTGAGCCTGAAGCATGGAGAGATAAGCTTGGGGAGGGTGGGGGTGGGGAGAGAGTAGCATAGAGTACAATGGGTCAGTGGGGGAGGGGATGAAGGTGATAGGTCAGGGAGGAGAGGGTGGAGTGGATAGGTGGAAAAGGAGCTAGGCAGGTCGGACAAGTCCGGACAAGTCAAGGGGACTGGAAGTTTGAAACTAGGATGAGGTGGGGGAAGGGGAAATGAGGAAGCTGTTGAAGTCCA
>NC_057719.1:1181124-1192781 GCF_004010195.1 Chiloscyllium plagiosum | reverse complement strand
GGAGTTTCTGGACTAGGGGGGATAGGACAGTGTCGAGGTAGGTAGAGTTGAGTTCAGTGGGGCAGGAGCATGCTGAGACAATGGGTCGGCCAGGGTGGTGAGGCTTGTGGATCTTGGGAAGGAGGTAGAACCGGGCAGTGCGGGGTTCCCGGACTATGAGGTTGGAAGCTGTGGGTGGGAGATCTCCTGAGGTGATGAGGTTCTGTATGGTCTGGGAGATGATGGTTTGGTGATGGAGGGTGGGGTCATGGTCGAGTGGGCAGTAGGAAGAGGTGTCCTCGAGTTGGCGTTTGGCTTCAGCGGTGTAGAGGTCAGTGCGCCAGACTAATAATACTGAAGGTGGACAAAGATACATTACTTGTCAGATAAAATTAATTCAATTGGCTTACAAAGAGCTATTTAATTGCCATTGGTAGTGCCCGCAGAGATGGACCAATAACAGTGCCTGGACAAGTTAGTAAAGGTTGCAGTTGAGAAAAACACAAGTTCCCAAAGGGAGGACCTACCACCATTTAAACTAAAAAAAGTAGTTCAAATTAAAAAAAATTATAATTGTTCAAAAATAGATGGAAGGTCACAAGATTAGGCAGAATATAAGACACAGCATAGAATGACCAAAAGATTAATAAGTAGCAGAAAATTGCTGTCAATATGTGGAATTTTCTACTACTGGGGCTGAATTATGAAAATATATTCAAGTCTGAGAGACAGGAATCAATGTGGAGTTGAAGAGTATCAGATGATCTCATTGAGTGGTGGCACAGTCTCAATGGGCTGAATGGCCTACTACTGCTCTAGTATCTTATGGACTTATGGCAAAAGAATAGCTATTGATGCAAGTATAATAATGTACAAAAATCATAAATCTGTTAGATATTTATAAAAGAGAAGAGTTCACAATGTCTGCATTGGTCTGCAGAAAGTGAGTCTGGGGAATTAATAACAGAAAATAAGGAGTCAGCAGGTAAATTGAACAGGTATTTTGCATTGGTCTTCACTGTGGAGAAAGTTCTGAAGGTGATGTAAGGATGAACAAAGGAATCTTGATCAGTGAATAGCAAAAGATCTTGAAAATATAGTCATGTAAGAAAAATGAAATTATCCATTTTGGCATGAAGAATAAAAATTAAAGCATGTTATCTAAATGATGAGATTTGGAAAGCTCTGAGAATAAGAGATCTGGGAGACACGATTCACAAAATACTTGTATGCAGTTACAGCAAGTAATTAGGGATTTAAGATGGGCAAAAAAGTTTTCCAAGTGCGATCTAACCATGGTCTGCCCAAGGTCAAAATAAGCATGTCTTGTTTTATATTAGTGGGCGGCATGGTGGCACAGTGGTCAGCACTGCTGCCTCACAGCACCAGAGACCCGGGTTCAATTCCCGCCTCAGATGACTGACTGTATGGAGTTTGCACATTCTCCCCGTGTCTGCGTGGGTTTCCTCTAGGTACTCCGGTTTCCTCCCACAGTCCAAAGATGTGCAGGTCAGGTGAATTGGCCATGCTAAATTGCCCGTAGTGTTAGGTAAGGGGTAAATGTAGGGGTATGGGTGGGTTACGCTTTGGCGGGTCGGTGTGGACTTGTTGGGCCGAAGGGCCTGTTTCCACACTGTAATGTAATCTAATCACTTGTCTGATGAATGAACCCCAACATCCCATTTGGATCAGCTGTCACTTCCAAACGATCAGCAAGAGATGCTGCATTAGAATAGCCAAATCTCTTTCTTTCACCTGCTTTAATAACTTATAACCAAATGATTGTGAATATCTACAGTATAGAGGTAATACCTAATTTTAAAATCCGTAATGAAAAAGCAGAGCCATTTTTATTATCATTCCATCGACATTCCTAAAAATAGATCTCTTCCTCACACTGGTATTTATGGGAACTTACTGTGCACACATTGGCTTCATCACTTCAATGTTAGGGCATCCTTAAAGGTTATACGTATGGTTTGGTGTTGAGGTTATAGTGAGAGTTTGTGACTTGAATTAATGTTTAGGTTTGGGCTTTAAGCTGTAGGATTGGGGATAGGTTTAGGGTTAGGGCTGGGGATTAATTTCTTTGTTATTTGTTCATTAAGGTCAGCATTTATTATCATCGATTTTAGAGAAAATGTGTAGCTCAGGTTGTCGATCAGATTGTAAGTTTACTCGCTGAGGTTTGTTCTCAGACATTTTGACACCATCAGCTCGGTAACATCATCAGTGAGCCTCCAATGAAGCGCTGGTGTTCTGTCCCGCTTTTTATTTCTGTGTCTTGGTCTGTTAAGGTGGGTGATATCACTTCCTGTTCTTTTCCTGAGAGGTTGGTAAATGGGGTTAAATCAATATGTTTGTTAATGGAGTTCTGGTTTGAATGCCAGGCCTCTAGGAATTCCTATATGTCTCTATTTAGCCTGTCCTAGGATGGATGTATTGTCCCAGTCAGACTGGTGTCCCTCTTCGTCTGTGTGTGTATGGATACCAGTGATAGTTGATCATGTCTTTTGGTGGCTAGTTGGTGTTCATGTATCCTGGTGGCTAGTTTTCTGCCTGTCTGTCCGATGTAATGTTTGCTGCAGTCCATGCAGGGTATTTTGTATACCACAAGCAGAACTACATTGTGACATTATTTAAATGAGCTACAACACACTGCAGCACCCAGGAAGTATGAGAAGCTGACGAAAAATACCTGTACAACATATCCAGGAACAACGGATACCCAATAAGCACAGTCTGCCAATTCCTACACAACAAACTTAAACAAGAAGACACAACACCCCCAGAGACTCTTTTCACCCTGCCATACATTAAAGATATCTCGGAGATGACAACCAGACTGCTCCAGGCCCTAGGCATCATGGTAGCCCAAAAATCTACCTGAAACAGCTCCTAATGAATTTAAAGGACCCATACCAACAACCAGCAGAACAAATATCATATACAAATACCCAGAACAAACCTACAAGCTCAGAGAGCAAACGTACAACCTGTTTTATTATCATCATTTAAAAATAAGTTTAAATAATAAAATTTAAAACAGAGTTGAGGAAACATCTTTTGTCTAAGAGTTTTTGGAATTCCCTTCCTTGAAAGGCAGTGGATGCAAAATCTTTAAATATTTTTTAAGGCAGAGGGAGATAGATTCTTGATTACAGAGGGGATAAATATTATCAAGGCTATGCAGGAAGGTAGGGTTGAAGTTAGAATCAAATCAGCCGTGATTTTATTGAATGTGGAGCAGGGTCAGTGGCTACCCTGGTTCATTATTGTCTCTCCCGAACTACCTTTAAACTAAGTAGTTTTCTCAGCCATTTCGGAATGCAGGTAAGAGTCAACACCACCGTTGTGGGTCTGGAGTCACATTTAGGTTAGACGAGATAAAGATGACATTGGTGAAAGAAAGAGGTTTCACAGAAAGTTAATAGTTTCATGGTGACCATAAGGTTTGGCAGAGGGAGGGACACGGTTCAGGGGATCCAGGTGTTTGTTTTAATTTCACCAAGTGCAATAGAATTTAAAAGCACATACCCAGAGCATTGGAATTCCAATCCCAAATATATCACCTCTTAGCGCCCAGCTTTAGCTATAAGGTTAATGCTTGAAGTTAGTTTTAGCGCGTTCCCGCCCTGTGGCCCAACATTTCAACTCCCTTCCCACTCTGCCAAGGACACGGAGGTCCTGGGCCTCCTTCACCGCCGCTCCCTCACCACCAGACACCTGGAGGAAGAACGCCTCATCTTCCACCTCGGAACACTTCAACCCCAGGGCATCAATGTGGACTTCAACAGTTTCCTCATTTCCCCTTCCCCCACCTCACCCCAGTTCCAAACTTCCAGCTTAGCACTGTCCCCATGACCTGTCCTACCTGCCTACCTTCTTTTCCACCTATCCACTCCATCCTCCTCTCTGACCTATCACCGTCATCCCTTCCCCCATTCACCTATTGTACTCTATGCTACTTTCTCCCCACCCCCACCCTCCTCTCACTTATCTCTCCACCCTTCAGGCTCTCTACCTGTATTCCTGATGAAGGGCTTTTGCCCGCAACGTCGATTTTCCTGCTCCTCGGATGCTGCCTGACCTGCTGTGCTTTTCCAGCACCACTCTAATCTGGACTCTGGTTTCCAGCATCAGCAGTCCTTGTTTTTATCGCGTTCCTGATGGTGACGGTTAAGAGCCGCTAACATTAAAATCAGAGGGTCAGAGCCCGCTTGGTGTTACTGGGACAAAGGGAGGGCAAATATCTCCCCACTCCCCCCCAAACCCAGGCCCGTTCCCCGCTCGCCCTGCCCTTTCCTGGGGGGGTTCCCTCGCTGCCTTGCCCCGCTCTCACCTGCTCCAGGTTGAGGTATCCGGCCATGCCGCTTGCAGCGCCCCTCCTCCACACAGTCTGTTTACAGCAGTCTCCTAGCAACCGCAACAAGATACATTCCCGGAGCAGAGTACAGCAAGTAACCCCCCACCACACACACATACACACTCCCTCCCTCCTCGGGAGACAGTGACACCCCCTGGGGTGGGGGACCAGTAATAAACCCAGTGTGAGAACAACTCTCAGGAGCAGGGAGTCATGAACTACGTAACCCCCGGTGGGAGGGGAGAGGGAAAGCCCCACTAACTCTTGGGACGAAAATAATTAGCTCAATATGAGGATAATCCCCTGGGAGGGGAGTAATGTGAGTAACCCGCTGGAGAACAATCCCTGGGAGCAGAGAGTAATAAACCCAGCGTGAAAATACTCTCTGAGAGTGGCAAGGGCAGTAATTTACCCAGTGTCATTAACCCCTGGGGGTGGGAAATAATGAAGGGGTTGTGAAAGTAAACCCTGTGAGGACTAAGAAACCTGGTGTGAATTTGAGAGTACCGCCTCAGAAATGGGGAGTAAAAACCCAGCATGAGAATGACCTTCAGGGCAAGTAATAAACCCAGAGTGAGAGTAACCCCTGATGAGTAATAAACTAATGTGAGGGTTACAACCAAGAGCACAGAATATTAACGTAGCATGAGAGTGAGCCCCTAGCAATGAATAACAAACCCAGTGAGAGAGTAACCTCCTTGAAAGGTAGCAATGAGATCAGTCTGAATGTAATCCTCAGTATCAGATGTAATAAATCCAGTGCAAGTACCTCTAGGATCAGCAGGTAAGGCGGCATTAGACCAAGTGTGAGAATAGCCCTGGGAAGTGAGTTAAAGTTATAGAGTTATAAACTAGCAATTCATATTTCCTAACTTCATAACTAAAGAACTTCATAAGAAAGGACAGAAATGTTTAACTTTATTTCTTTATTTTTCCAATTTTATACTCAGAAGACTATAATGCTGAACTTTTAAACAATATCTTTATTTCTCTATTTCTGTAACTGAAACTTTGTGCCTAGGTCTTTTGTATCTAAGATGGCACCATGTGTGGCAACATTGTACACCTTTATTGTACTCTTGTACCCCGTACTTGAGTACACATGACAATAAAACCTAATCCTAAATCTAAAATTTCTCCACAACAAAGTTATTACGTACATAGAATCTTGACATCGCAGAAACAGGCCATTTGGCCCAACAAGTCCATACCAACCTTCCAAAGAGTAATCCACCCAGACCCATTCCCCTATCCTATTACTCTACATATCCCCTGACTAATGCGCCTAACCTGCACATCCCTGAACACTACAGGCAATTTAGCATGGCCAATTCATCTGACCTACACATCTTTGGATTGTGGGATGAAACCAGAATACCCAGAGGAAACCCATGCAGATGTGGAGAATGTGCAAACTCCACACAGACAGTTGCTTGAGGTTGAGATTGAACCCAGGTGTTTTCTTTTAACCTGAGTTCATCAGTCAGGAAAATTGATGAATTGGAAGGTTTGGCAAGTTCTTTCCATGTTGTGGTTCTGTTTGTCGAGCTGGGAATTTGTGTTGCAGACATTTCGTCCCCTGTCTAGGTGACATCCTCAGTGCTTGGGAGCCTCCTGTGAAGCGCTTCTGTGATCTTTCCTCCGGCATTTATAGTGGTTTGTCTCTGCCGCTTCCGGTTGTCAGTTCCAGCTGTCCACCACTGCAGTGGCCGGTATATTGGGTCCAGGTCGATGTGTTTGTTGATAGAAACTGTGGATGAGTGCCATGCCTCTAGGAATTCCCTGGCTGTTCTCTGTTTGGCTTGTCCTACAAAAGTAGTGTTGTCCCAATCGAACTCATGTTGCTTGTCATCTACGTGTGTGGCTACTAAGGATAGCTGGTCGTGTCATTTCGTGGCTAGTTGGTGTTCATGGATACGGATCGTTAGCTGTCTTCCTGTTTGTCCTATGTAGTGTTTTGTGCAACGTAGTGTACAAAATCCCATGCAAGGGCTGCACAAAACACTACATAAGACAAATAGCAACATGAGTTCGATTGGGACAACACTACTTTTGTAGGACAAGCCAAACAGAGAACAGCCAGGGAATTCCTAGAGGCATGGCACTCATCCACAGTTTCTATCAACAAACACATCGACCTGGACCCAATATACTGGCCACTGCAGTGGTGGACAGCTGGAACTGACAACAGGAAGCGGCAGAGACAAACCACTATAAATGCCGGAGGAAACATCACAGAAGCGGTTCACAGGAGGCTCCAAGCACTGAGGATGTCACCTAGACGGGGGATGAAACATCTGCAACACAAATTCCCAGCTCGGCGAACAGAACCACAACAACGAGCACCCGAGCTACAAATCTTCTCACAAACTTTGAAGTTCTTTCCGTATTTGTGGGGTTTGATTTCCAGCACACTATCCCAATGTATTATGAGAATGGCATGATTTGGAGATGCCGGTGTAGGACTGGGGTGTACAAAGTTAAAAATCACACAACACCAGGTTATAGTCCAACAGGTCTAATTGGAAACACTAGCTTTCAGAGCACCGCTCCTTCATCAGGTGGTTGTGGGAGAGTGGCAGATTACTTTCAACAGTAGGAAAGCCAATGGAATTCTCAGAAAAGGGTGCATCAGTAAGGAAACAGACATTAAAACCGTAGCCGGTAATACAAAGGGAATGTTTCCTTAGAGGCTATAAAAAGGGAGAGATAACTCAAGGCAGTCAAGAATACCTTTCCTTGAGTATTGAAAAGAGAATAAAATCACTGGAAAATCTGAATATTTTGTTTCAAAGGGAGCAGAATTTCATCATTCTTCAAATGAAGAAGGTAAACCAACAAAGATATTTAGGCACACTGGAACAAATCAATCACTAATCCTGGATGATACAATTTGTCTTCTGGAGGATTAATTGTGATGATGCTGTCGCTTTAAGGGGTTATTTTGACTTGGTTTTTTTGGAGAGGTTGTAAGGCAGAGGTGCCAAGCTGGCTACTGTAGACCAATTGAGTAAAAGGTTTGGGAGGCTGTGGGATTTTTTTGTGCCACTTGAATGGGTGTGGCCAGCTCTCACAGATTAGGATTTCTGGGTTTTGGTTTTTCAGTAACATCAGAAGCTATTGGGGTCTCAACAGAGTTGGAAGCTTCAGTGAATGTCTCTCGGCAGCTACTCTCTCTGAGTTCTCTCTTGATGTTTTTTTCCTCCTGGATTGGAGAACTGCATGCGAGAATCTTTGTCTGAATTTTCCTTTCTTTGTCAAAGGGTATGTTTATGTGATGTAATTATATTGCAACAGTTAATTAGTAATAGTTACTGTATCTATTATTCTGCTAAGTTTCCAGTAGATTTGAGTTATTTTAAATTCCTCTTTATTTGGTTGTATTTTAACAACAGTGTTTAAATAAATTGTGTTTTTGCTTAACTTTGAGTAGTTTGACCAGTCGCATTGTATCTGGAACAATCACCACATTTGCCCTTAAAATAAGAAAAAATTAGGGTCTAGGCTACTTTCTTAAAATATTTTGAGGGAGTCTAGTCTAGTCCATAACATAATGAAGGAGAAAACATTAATTTGAGGTTACATGGAGGTTACAATCTGATTATATGATATAGAATTGGATTAAAGAATGTTCTAATGAGAATAGTGAAAAAGATCCAACAACGGGAATTGATCTTGGGAAATGACCTGGCTGTTTGTAAAATATTCTGAAATGATCAGTAAAAGCAAAATAGACTGAGAAGTTACATATGACGTATCCTAAATTATTTTATGGTGTATTCTGACGAGCTCTCAGGCTCATGAAATTAGAGGAGGAGGTCTATGAAAGAGAGTGATGATTTGGAAATTCAGTTATTGGTATAATTTATGAAAATTAAAGAGAAATAAAAAAAGAATATGTAGCTTAGCTTTAACAGAAATACAATATATGGATTCTGAATTATTATACTAAATAGCAAACTCAGAAACTGAGTCAAAACTAACACCTGTGGCTTATTATTTGAAATAAATGATGAAAGGTTTGTAATTTATCTATTTATTCATATAGTTTTTAGAGTTTGGACTTCAAACTTGTGGCATATTGGTTACTTTTGTGAAGGCGTTTAAAGAAAACAAAAACAAATTCAGAGAAACCTTCTGAAACCATAATTCAGTAGATAACAAAGAGCAGATGATTTGCATGTCACCAGTAATGTTAATGGGAGATTGTTTATATATTGTGTTAGCTAGGTCAGTATTTGCTGCAGTTTAGAAAAATTCTTATTGAAAGGACCTAGGGAGTGTTGCTGAACAAAGAGACCTTGGAGTGCAGGTTCATACCTCCTTGAAAGTGGAGTCGCAGGTAGATAGGATAGTGAAGAAGGTGTTTGGTATGCTTTCCTTTATTGGTCAAGAGTATTGAGTACAGGGGGTGGGAGGTCAAGTTGCGGCTGTACAGGACATTGGTTAGGCCACTGTTGGAATATTGCGTGCAATTTCCCTGGGGTCAGGGAGTCCAGAACTAGAAGGCATAGGTTTAGGGTGAGAGGGGAAAGATATAAAAGAGACCTAAGGGGCAATGTTTTCACACAGAGGGTGGTACGGATATGGAATGAGCTGCCAGAGAAAGTGATGGAGGCTGGTACAATTGCAACATTTAAGAGGCATTTGGATGGGTATAGAAATAAGAAGGGTTTGGAGTGATATGGGCCGGGTGCTGGCAGGTGGGACGAGATTAGTTTGGGATATCTGGTCGGCATGGAAGGGTTGGTCTGAAGGGTCTATTTCCATGCTGTACATCTCTATGACTCTATGTATATCGCAGATATACAGGGTGGTGAAGATGTTTGACATGCTTGCCTTAATTGGTCAATGCGCTGTGTATAGAAGTTGGAAAGTTATATTATGGCTGTAAAAGACGTTAGTGACGCCACTTTTAGAATATTGTGTTCAGATTTGGTCATCCTGCTACAAGAAGGGTGTTGTTAAACTTGAGAGGGTGCAGAAGAATATAGGTGGGACTGGAAGATTTGAGTTATAGGGAGAGGCTGAATAAACTGGGTTTGATCCCCCGGAGGATCTCACACTGAGGGGTGACTTTAAAGAGGTTTGTAATATCATGAGGGGTATGGATAGGTCTTTTCCTAAGGTCGGTGAGTCCAAAACAAGATAGCATAGGTTTAAGGTGAGATGGGAAGAGAATTAAAAGGTGCCCGAGGGGTAACATTTTCATGCAGAGGGTGATGCATGTATGGAACAAGCTGCCAAAGGATGTGGTGGAGGCTGGTACATTCAAAATATTTTAAAAACATCTGGGGGTTTAAGAGAGAAATGGGCACGGTGGCTCAGTGGTTAGCACTGCTGTCTCACAAGGACCAAGGTCCCAGGTTCGATTCCAGCCTCGGGTGACTGTCTGTGTGGAGTTTGCACATTCTCCCTGTGTCTGCGTGGGTTTCCTCCGGGTGCTCCGGTTTCCTCCCACAGTCACAAAGATGTGCAGGTCAGGTGGATTGGCCATGGGAAATTGCCCATAGTGTTAGGTGCATTAGTCAGAGGAAATGGGTCTGGGTGGGTTACTCTTCGGAGAGTCGATGTGGATTGGTTGGGCCGAAGGGCCTGTTTCCACACTGTAGGGAGTCTAGTCTAACCTAATCAAATGCTGGTAAATAGGTCTCGGTCACATTGGGATGTCTAGTTGGTGCAAATGGATTGGACTGAAGGGTCTGTTTCTATGCTATATAATTATATATAAAATTCTGATAAGGCTGGACAGGCTAGATGAAAAGATGAATTTCTTCTTGGCTGGAGTGGGGATCCAGTATAAGAGTCAGGGTCTCTGGAGGCTGTTTCATAGTAGGCTATTTCAGACTGAAATGAGGAGAAACTTCTTTACTCAGAGGGTGGAAAGAAATAATGAAATAGAAAATGAAAGCATTAGATAGACTTTTAGAAGCTAGAGGTGTCTGAGGTTTTGGGGAGTCAGCAGGAGGTACAGAGTCAGTCAAGATCATAATGAATGACAGAGAGGATTTGGTGGATTGAATGGGCTAGTCCTGCTATTTTCTATGAAGAATTGTTTAGTGTAGTCTTAACATGTGCAGAAAGTCAACCTTTCAGCAATCAAAAATTGCTAGAAAATCTGTGCAGGTCTGGTAGCATCTGTGGAGAGGAGGCAGTTAATGTTTCGGGTCCAATAATCCTTCTTTAATGCTGATTTTGACTAGGAGAAAGAGAGAGAGAGAGAGACAGAGAGAGAAACAGAGAGAGAGAGAGAGAATCAGCTGGGAAAAGGTAAAGGTCAGTCCAGGAGAATCAAAAGCTGCTAATGGGGGTTGGGATAAGGCCATGGCAGAAGGTGCTCAGGACCTTAAATTATTGAAGTGGATATTAAGTCCTCAGACTGCAGACTGTCCAAGCAGAAATGATATGCTGTTCTTCCAGCTTCACTGGAGAACTGCAGCAAGCCTGAGACAGAGATGTTTTTGTTTCTGATTTCCAGCATCTGCAGTTCTTTGACATTTTTCTCCAGAAATCAGATTGGATAATAGGGAGGTGCATAAAAGGTTAAATGGAACATAATGTTATCTTCCAGAAAAAAACATCAAAATGACTTGCAAAAGCTATAATAAACATATTAGTCAATTTTTGTAACTAGCCAGGAAAAGCTCTTTGACGTGGTAACACTATTTAAGAAAGGTGGCAAGGACAAACCAGGGAACTATAGACCAGTGAGCCTGGCGTTGGTGGTGGGCATGTTGTTGGAGGGAATCCTGTGAGACAGGATTTACACATATTTGGAAAGGCAAGGTCTGATTAGGGATAGTCAACTAGGCTTTGTGCATGAGGAATCATGTCTCAGGAACTTGACTGAATTTTTTGAAGAAGTAACAAAAAGGATGGATGAAGGCAGAACGGTGGACATGATCTAAATAGACTTCGGTAAGATGTTTAACAAGGTTCCCCATTGGAGACTGGTTAGATCTCATGGAATACAGGGAGAACTAGCCATTTGGATACAGAACTGGCTCAAAGGTAGAAGACAGAGGGTAGTGGTGGAGAGTTGGTTTTCAGACTGGAGGCCTGTGACCAGCGGAATGCCACAAGGATCGGTGCTGGGTCCTCTACTTTTTATCATTTATATTAATGATTTGGATGTGAACATAGGAGGTACAGTTAGTAAGTTTGCAGATGACACCAAAATTGGAGGTTTTTTTTTAGATTAGATTACATTAGATTACATTACAGTGCGGAAACAGGCCCTTCGGCCCAACAAGTCCACACCGACCCGCCGAAGCGCAACCCACCCATACCCCTATATTTACCCCTTACCTAA
>NC_057719.1:1157429-1180927 GCF_004010195.1 Chiloscyllium plagiosum | reverse complement strand
CTTGGAGCGTCGGAAGCTGAGGGGTGACCTTATAGAGGTTTAAAAATCATGAGGGGCATGGATAGGGTAAATAGACAAGGTCTTTTCCCCGGGGTGGGGGAGTCCAGAACTAGAGGGCATAATTTAGGGTGAGAGAGGAAAGATATAAAAGAGACCCAAGGGGAAACCTTTTCATGCAGAGGGTCGTGCATGTATGGAATGAACTGCCAGAGGAGGTGGAGGAGGTTGGTACAATTGCAACATTTAAAAGGCATCTGGATGGGTATATGAATAGGAAGGATTTGGAGGAATATGTGTTGGGTGCTGGCAAGTGGATCTAGATTAGGTTGAGATATCTGGTCTTTATGGGCAAGTTGGACCGAAGGGTCTATTTCCGTACTGTACATCTCTATGTCTATGACTCTATGACTATACATGATGTCAATACAGGGATGCATAATCCATAAATCTTTACCAATTCAATCCAATGTAGTTATTCAAGTGAGAGACGAGATTAAGTTAAATTGATGAAAATTACATTATTGCAATGGGTCTTCGTATCTGGAGATCACCCATCTGTGATGGTGACAAAACCAGACAGGTCACAAGATGCTGTGTTAATTATTGTAATGTCAACCCAGTAACAAAAACAGATTCCTATCCAATTCCATGCCAGGAGTTTGGCAAGTTTCATTGACTGATAAAGTCACCCACGTGTCTACGTGGGTCTCCTCTGGGTGCTCTGGTTTCCTCCCACAGTCCAAAGATGTGCAGGTTAGGTGAATTGGCCATGCTAAATTGCCCAGACTGTTCAGGGATGAACTAGTTAGGGGTAAATGAAGAGTAATAGGGTAGGGGAATGGGTGGAGAACTCTTTGGAGGGATGGTGTGGACTTGTTGGGCTGAAGGACCTGTTTCCACACTGCAGGGACTCTATGATAAATGGCTTTTGGGCCAAACTCTGGGACAAGGCCAAGCAGCACCTATAAAAGTAAATAAAAAGGGTTTTTTGATTTTCCCATGCCTAAGACAAAATTCTGCGATATATTGGCATGTGAATTTTGTCAGAAATTAGTGCTGAATGTCAGCACTGTACTATCTTCTTTGATAAGTTAAAAGCTGTGCTGATGTTAACCACACTGAATTATGAGAAGCCTCTCAAGCCACTGATTGTTGATATCAGTGACACTGGTGTAAGTGCTACTTTCCTGTGAGAACATGGGGACTGAATGGACACACAGCTATTTTGCGCAAAAATGGCAAGGATGGGTTTTAAGATAATGGCAGCAGAATAGCAACGTTTCTGCCCAGGGCTCATTTGTTTCCATCTGCTTTTTCTCTCTCTCTTTCGTTTACTTTTGTTCTTTTCTTTCTTGTTCCTTTCTTGGTGGCATTGGTGGGAGTGAATCCCCTTCCCGGGGTGGTGGCATCGGCAACAGCAGTTCTCTTCCTGGGAGTGTCAGGAGTGATCCCATTTCTGGAGTGTCAGCAGCGGCAGGGGCGGCTCGTTCCTGGGTAGGGGCAGTCAGTAGCAGCAGGTTCCTTTGCTGAAATGGCAGTAACAGAATGCGGCAGTGGCAGCAATGTAAGCCACAACGAGGCACAGGCGACCGTGGTGAGTGCACTGTCGAGTTTGAACCCAGTTTGGGACCAGCTGCTTCAGCGGCTACTGCATAGCGAAGCTCAGCCCAACGTTGACTCATGGCGACTATGACATTGATGCAGGTGAGATGGTGCCAAAGAATGGTGACACAATTCGAGCACACAGCCCCAGGACATGAGCCTGGGTACCTTAAGGCGGAGGCATTCCACCTGCAGCAGCATACACAGACCCAGGGTACCTGAGTGTTCACAAACTGAGGGATGGACTTCATGGCTTTGCTTTTCTGGCGGCAAGGACTCATCTGGGCATTTCCTTTTTGTTTGGCTTTTTCTTTCATTTCTGCTTTTCTTTATAATTCTGTCTTTTGTATACTAAGAAGGTGCCAGAGAATGGTGACTGTGTACACTTCTCAATTTAATTGAGTACATGTGACAATAACACCTAAAGCTAAAAATCTTATAGCAAAATTTCCAACAGTGAAGAAAGAGACACTGAGCCCTGTCTCTACCAAAGTGTGAAACTTGGACATCTAATAACTCTGAATTGATTGTTATTTAAGGTGTACAATGGCTTGTAAGGACAATATTTTAGCACAGTATGAAAGAAACTGAATGCTGTGATCAAACTTGTTTTACATAGGATATGGCTGTAATGGAAACGTAATTTTTTAAAAATGTTGATGTATTATAGAAATAGTGTTAAGACAAACATTTTGTTTGAAATTGAACATGCTTAAGGATATCTTATTTTTTCCTCAGGGTGGTGGAATATGTGATGAAAGATGCATTATGTATCTTTTTGGATTTTGATTTCAAAATAGAGACACATGAATGTGTGTCAGCTGTGTGAAGGCTTTTGCTTAGGTTAAAATGTCAATTTGAAACAGTTCCAAGAAAGCAATGCCTGACAGGATCACTGTTGTGTTGGTGGACTACTGTTAAGTATATTCTGGATTAGTGGTGCTGGAAGAGCACAGCAGTTCAGGCAGCATCCAAGGAGCAGCGAAATCGACATTTCGGGCAAAAGCCCTTCATCAGGAATACTGTTAAGTATATGACAAGCAGAGTAAATGTATTAAGGCAATTAGTTGCCTCTTAACTTATGAATATCAGGTTTAAATGTTTAAAATCCAGAGCTCAGTTCACAACGGAAAATTGTTTCTTCCAGCAGGAGAATCAAGTCAGTTTTGGTGAACCAGTCACCCAGCAGACTTTCTAGGTTGTGGGACTTAACAAGCCAGGAGAGTTTTGATGGGAATCTTCAAATTGTTATAAATAAATGTTAGAATTATGAGAGGCTCATGCCAGCAGACTTGGAAAGGAATCATAAAATTGTCTCGATAGTTCATGAAAAAGGAACTGGGGAAGTCAATTAAACATTTTAAGAAGCTGATGCAGGAGCTGTATTTCTTTGGAATTAAGTCTCTGTAACAGACAGTGTTGGTTGAAACTTTATTTCTGTCTCCTCTCTCTCATATATATATATATTTGTTTATTTCTTTTGTGAATTTTTATTTTCTATTTTAGAAAAATCTGCAACCTCATGCAAATATGTTTCCAAGTAACTAAACAACACATTAACCAACTTAAAAAAGTGATCTCACTCATTCTGGGTCCTGGTTTGTCCAGTATTACCAGAGCTGGGATCATAACTTTAATTACATAAGGTCCTATCAAATCTGTACAGCTATAGAAACTGCTCCAGACTGCAGTGAGTGAAGGTTGTCTTTATTTTTTTGTTGTTTTTCATTAAAACATTTCATACATGGGTTAAACGCAATGAATGAAATTGCATGACAAAAATAACTCAACAGAATTTTTTGTTAAGCAAAAAGCAGACTACTTCAGATTCTAAAAATCTAAAATAAAAGAAAATTCTGTAAAGGAACCAATCCTGTGTGGCTTGCTAAGCCATTATTTAAAATATATCTGGAAAATTTCACAAAGATCAGCTCCTTCCAATTAGAGGCATTTTCCCTTTCACAATTACTGGAGAATCTATCAGCAGCAACTGCAATATGGAGAAAGTCTGTAATTAGAGGATGAATGAGCATCATAATATGAATGGTGTCAACTAGCCAGAGCTGTGGCTGAGAGTGTCGACTGAGAGGCTTTCAACTGGATGCTAGTTTGGGAGGGAAGGGTACGACAGTTGGATGGAGAAATCTGGGTCAGGGTGTGGGCTGGGTAGATGAGGATTGGGAATCAAGAGTTTGGCCAGTGGAGGGGGCAGGTGTGAGCAAGGGGATCTAGGGAAGTCAAAATATCCATGAAATGTTTTGTAATGTAGAAGTCCAAAGTTCAAAGTCCATCCACCTCAAAAAGGCTGCAGTTTAACGCTCCCCAGTAATACAGAATGGTTACAAAAGCCTTTGACACCATGGATGTAGTATTTCCTCCACTTACAGGAATACAGAAAGTCTGTATCATGCCACCAATGATCCCCACTCTCTCAATGAAAAGGCTGCAGTACCTCCTCCCCAGTAGTGGAAACAGTGTAGAAGCAAAGTATTACATCACTGAAGATCAGTTAAATTGTGACTGATAAGTATAGGATTTTTTTTTGTCATATACATGCTTCCCCAAAACACGTTCACACACTCCATATTTTGTTAAGGACAGATCCCAGCTAAAGATGATGTGGGTTTGTTATGGTGGATCTGTATTGCTTGTATTCATTCTTCCCTGATCTATACTCTCCCTATTTGATAGTTGAGCAAATTTCATTACAATAAGCCCATGTTTTGAGTTTGCAAAGAACCCTGTTGTTAATTAAAAGAAACATAGTGGGTGACCTAGATCATAATTGGGTCATAAGCTCTAGTTTAGAATTGACAATAAGCTAATGCTCCTATGAAAGTTTACACTGTAAAAGGTAATAAACAATTGAGTAGCGTGTAGTCGCCAACACCTTTCTTCTGAAATACTGAAGTAATCTAGAAACCAAGCAGCAGTCCATAACTCTGAGTAGACTGTCTTCAATTTTCTCTGACCCATGTCACTCAGTCAACTTCTTCAATCGTGGGTCCACTGGCATTGCCAGGTTCTGAGGTACTGCCAGCTCCTCCAGGCATCCCAGCACAGGGACATCGAAAGAATTTAGCTACTGGCTTGCAGACTTTCTCCAGCTCCTTCTGCTGGTGCTCAAATTCTTCCTTCTCTGCTGTCTGGTTTCTTTCTAGCCAAGTGAGAACCTCCTGACATTTTGCGAGGATACTGCTCCTTTCCTGCTCAGTGATTTTGTCTTTCAACTTCTCATCTTGTACAGCCTGCTTCATGGCATACACATAGGACTCTAGGGCATTTTTGACAGTCACTCTTTGACGGTTAGAATCATCTTCAGTCTTGTAGCGCTCTGCATCCTGCACCATGCGCTCTATTTCATCTTTGCTCAGCCGCCCCTTATCATTAGTAATTGTGATCTTGTTTTCTCGGCCTGTGCTCTTGTCGACAGCTGAAACATTCAGGATACCATTGGCATCTATGTCAAAGGTCACCTCAATTTGTGGTACACCACGGGGAGCTGGTGGGATATTAGAAAGGGCAAACTTGCCAAGCAGATTGTTATCTTTGGTCATTGCCCGCTCACCTTCATAAACTTGAACAAGGACACTGGTTTGGTTATCTGAATACGTAGTAAAGATCTGAGTCTGCTTGGTGGGGATAGTCGTGTTTCGTTTGATGAGAGGAGTCATGACACCACCAGCTGTTTCAATACCTAGAGATAGTGGAGTAACATCCAACAGCAACAGGTCCTGCACATTTTCAGACTTGTCACCTGTTAAAATGGCCGCTTGGACAGCTGCACCATAAGCTACAGCTTCATCTGGATTGATACTCTTGTTCAGCTCTTTCCCGTTGAACAACTCTTGAAGGAGTTTCTGAATTTTAGGGATTCTTGTGGAGCCACCTACAAGAACAATATCCTGAATCCGAGACTTATCAATCTTGGCATCACGAAGGGCTTTCTCAACAGGTTCAAGTGTGGCTCGGAAGAGATCATTGTTCAATTCCTCAAACCGGGCCCTGGTGATGGATGTATAGAGATCAATCCCTTCATACAATGAGTCAATTTCAAGACTAGCTTGTGTACTTGAGGATAGGGTCCTCTTGGCACGCTCACAAGCTGTACGCAGACGTCTTACAGCTCGCTTGTTCTGGGACATATCTTTCTTAAATTTCCTTTTAAATTCTTCCATGAAATGGCTCACCATGCGATTGTCAAAATCTTCTCCTCCCAAATGAGTATCTCCAGCAGTGGACTTGACTTCAAAGATACCATCCTCAATGGTAAGAACAGAAACATCAAATGTTCCACCTCCCAGGTCAAAGATGAGGACATTATGTTCACCAGATCCTACTTTGTCTAGTCCATAAGCAATAGCAGCTGCAGTTGGTTCATTGATAATCCTCAGCACATTTAAAGCAGCAATGGTTCCAGCATCTTTGGTGGCTTGTCTTTGGCTATCATTAAAATAAGCTGGCACTGTGATTACAGCATTCCTCACAGGAGTACCTAGGTATGCTTCTGAAATCTCCTTCATTTTTGTTAGCACCATGGAGGAAATCTCCTCAGCAAAGAAAGTCTTCACTTCTCCTTTGTACTCCACCTGAACTTTGGGTTTCCCTCCCTCATTAATGACTGTGAAAAAATGAACAAAGACATCTTCTAATAAGTGAAATATCAAATGACACACTGTTTTTCCATTTCTTAAGAACAGCTTATGGTGGCATGGTGGCTCATTGGTTAGCACTGCTGCCTCACAGTGCCAGGGACCCGGGCTCAATTCCAGCCTTGGGCAACTGTCTGTGTGGAGTTTGCACATTCTCTGTGTCTACGTGGGTTCCCTCTGAATGCTCCAGTTTCCGCCCACAATCCAAAGGTGTGTAGTTTAGGTAAATTGACCATGCTAAATTACCCATAGTGTTCAGGGATGTGTTAGTTCAAGGTAAATGTAGAATAATAGGGTAGGGAAATGTGTCTGGGTGGGTTACTCTTCAGAGGGTTGGTGTGGACTTGTTGGGCCTAGGGGCCTGTTTCCACACTGTAGGGATTCTATGACTCTAGCTGTAATCTGCCAAAGTCAAATACCTTCCCCTTAGGCTGGGACTTTTTTCACTGGAGCATAAGAGGTTGAAGGGTGACCTTACTGAGGTTTTTAAAATAATGAGGGACATAGATGGGTTGAATGACAAGGGTCCTTTCCCAAGGCAAGTTCAAAACTAGGGGGCATATTTTTTAAGGTGAGAGAAGAAATATTTCAAAAGGACATGAGGGACAATTTTCTTTTACATATAGCGCGGTTTGTGTGTGGAATGAACTGCTTGTGAAAGTGGTGGATGCAGGTTCAGTTACAACGTTTAAAAGACATTTGGATAAGTTCATAAACAAGAAAGGTTTGGTGAAATATGGACAAAGCATGGGAGGTTTAGTTTTGGAACAT
Source organism: Chiloscyllium plagiosum (assembly GCF_004010195.1). Classification (NCBI taxonomy): domain Eukaryota; kingdom Metazoa; phylum Chordata; class Chondrichthyes; order Orectolobiformes; family Hemiscylliidae; genus Chiloscyllium; species Chiloscyllium plagiosum. The sequence continues at coordinate 1,173,902 of NC_057719.1, read as the reverse complement.
GGTTGGAGTAGAGTGGTTGGAACAAAGGGTCTGTTTCCATGCTGCATGAATCTATGACAATGACGCCATGACAAGTGGTAAGACAAATCCCAGACCTGCCCTTTCAATCTTAACCATCCGCGTATGTTTGCAAGGAAGCTAAAGTTATTGTACCTGACATTCTCTCTTTTCTGGTCTCCAGAGACCAGATGCCTACAGGAAAGAAATGGCAATTTAGAATATAGAACTGTACAGCACAGGAATGGGCCCTTTGGACCACGATGGTGTGCCGAACATGACACCAAATTAAATGAATCCCTTCTGCCTTCCCTCGGACCACATCCCTCCAATGCTTGCATACTCACGTGCTTATCTAAAAGCCCCTTAAATACCGTTATCGTATCTGCCAGCACCACCCAGACTCCTGCCACTCTGTGCAGAAAAACTTTCCCCTCACCTTAGATGCATACCCTCTAGTTTCAGCTCCGTGAAAAAGATTTGGACCATCAACCCTATCGATGTATCTCAATTTTATAAACTTCTATCAAGTCTCCCCTAAGCCTCTGCTACTCCAGAGGAAACAACCAGAGTTTTTCTAGCCTCTACTTATAGCTCATACCCTTTAATCCAGGCAACACCCTAATAAAGAGTCGAGACTGTGGTACTGGAAAAGCACAGCAGGTCAGACAGCATCCGAGAAGTAAGAGAATCATTGTTTCTGGCATAAGCTCTTCCTGAGTCTCTACATCATTCCTGTAATGTGGCAATCAGAATTGAATGCAATATTCTAAGTGTGGCCTAACCAAAGTCTTAAAGCTGCAACATGACATTCTGACCCTTGTACTTGATAAAGACAAGCGTGCCATATGCCTTCTTTGCCACCCTATCTACCTGCATGGCCACTTTCAGGGAGTTATGGACTTGAACCACTAGATCCTTCTGTGCATCAATGCAGTTCAGGATTCTGCCATTAGTTATACACTTTTCCTTAATATTTGATCACCCAAAGTGCATCACTTCGCACTTATCTGGATTAAACTGTTTGCCCTTTCTCTGCTGGCTGCCAGCAAAGACCCCTCCCACCTTGGTAATAGTCATCCAAGTCATTTATATATACATATATCACATTTAACAGAGGTCCCAGTACAGACTTTTGCAGAACACTGCTAGTCACTGACCTCCAGCCCGAAAAACACTCTTCCACACTGCTCTCTGCCTTCTACGGACATGCCAAGCAGCCAAGTCACTGTGGATCCCATGGACCTTATTCTTTTGGATGAGCCTTTTATGAGGGACCATGTCAAAAGCTATACTAAATTCCATGTAGACAACATCCACGGCTCTACCCTCATCGAGCATCTTCACCACCTCCTTGAAAAATTCAATCCAGTTAGTAAGACATGATCTGCCCTGCACAAAGCCATGCTGACTGCCCCTTTGCTTTTCCAAATGAGCTTAAATCCTACCCTTTAGGATTCTTTCCAAAAGCTTGCCAACCACCGATGTGAGACTCACTGGTCTATAGTTTCCTGGATTGTCCCGTTTCCCTTCTTGAACAGAGGAACAACATTAGCTACTTGCCAGTCCTCAAGAACCTCTCCAATTGCTAGTGAGGACACAAAAGATCTTGGCCAAGGGCCTGTCTCAATAATTTGCGGTAAATACCATTCGGCCCTGGGAACTTATTCACCTTAATGCTCTTCAAGAGATCCAAAACCACTTCTTTCTTTATCTCAAAATGCCCTATCATATTATCAGGCTCCACACTAATCTCACTATCCTCCATTTCCTACTCCTGGGTGAATACCAACACAAAGTCCTTATCTCTGATCTCACACACATCCTCTGCCTCCAAGCACAAGTTCCCTCATTTATCCTTGAGTGGTCCCACCTTCTTCCTAGTTATCTTGTTTTTAAACGCATGTACAGGATGCCTTGGGATTCTCTTTAACCCTACTTGCCAAGGTCATTTCAAGCCCCATTCTTGCTCTCCTAATTCTCTGCCCAAGTTTTTTTTCCACTTTCTTTATATTCCTCACAGGCCCAGTTCAATTTGAGCTTCCTAAACCTTACATGTACTTTTTTTCCTTTTGACTAAGTTCACAGTCTCCCTCGTTGTCCAAAGGTCCCTTACCTTAGCCCCCATCCTTGTCCTTCCTCCTTACTGGAGCATGCCGGTCCTGAATTCTGATCGCCTTTAAACAATTCCATGTCAAATGTGGAGTTACCTGCTAACAGCTCTGTCCAGTTAGCACTCCCCACTCATGCCTAATGAAATTTGGCCAATTGTGTTAAAGCTCTTTCTGCAATCCAAAATGAATCTCACCATCCTATATACTTCATTGTCAGTTTTAAATACTAGAACATTTTCTCCTTGAAAGAACAGCCTATTCCAAATAGATTGTCTCAAAGCATCCCATCTAAGAACTCTGTACATAAGAAAAGTCATCTTTTTTCTTCATTTCTCAGTGGCTGGTCTACCTTGTGTTTTTTTTAAAACAGCCAGTGAAGAAGAGTCCTTTTACTCATTCAATCCACATCTGACAAATCTCTTCGGATCTTTTATAACAGCATTTACTCTTTTAGGGAATTATTTATTTGTACGCAGATCTTTCAATTTGTACACAACCTTTAGCATCTGGCTGTTGGCCTAAAGTTTCATTCCAGTTTTAAGACCCTCCAGTGTGCATCACCTTATAGCTCCATATTAAAACTGTATATGTGACCAAAGTGTTTGCATCTAGCTAAATTCCTTATAGACTCAAAATCCTTGTGTGTTGCATAAATTAATTTTAATGTTATAGTTCCTATATCCAAATACTGAGTGGAGGCCAAGATCAAAGAAAAAAAAACTTAACCATATCTTTACATACACAATTTCAAAATTTTCACCAAAGTAACATCCACGGCTCTACCCTCATCGAGCATCTTCACCACCTCCTTGAAAAAACTTAACCATATCTTTACATACACAATTTCAAAATTTTCACCAAAGTAACATCCACGGCTCTACCCTCATCGAGCATCTTCACCACCTCCTTGAAAAATCCAGTTAGTAAGACATGATCTGCCCTGCTTTGCGTTATATGGTTCACTTAAGCATCATAGGCTAGGCCAACATTTACTGTCAATTCACAATTGCCTTGGAGAAGATGATGGTGAGATGCCTTAGTGATCCACTATAGATACAGCCACTGTGTTTAAGGAGGGAGGTCCAGGAATTTGCTCCAGCAACACTGAAGAAATACCAATATATTTCTAATCAGGATGGTGTGCGCCTTGGAAGAGAACTTGCAGATGATGATGTTCCAATGCATCTGCTGCCCTTGTCCTTTTAGAGGTAGGATTTGTGGATTTGGAACACGCTCAACTCCAGTCCACCATCTGCAACCACAAGTCAAGAGTGCAATGGAATACTCCCCACTTGTCTGGATAAGTGCAGCTCCAACAACACTCAAGAAGCTTGATACCATCCAAAAGAAAGTAGCTTGATTCGTACTCCATGCAGCTGTGTATTAGATGCACCACAGCAATTCATCAAGGATCACTATCCTTTGATCGCAGTGTGTTCATAACTTCAGCAGACAACCTAAAATTGCTGAGGGAGAAGGGAAAGAAAAACTGAGCAAGTGAATTGGAGAGGACAGTGGAAGCAGATGGACAACGGAAGAAAAACAAGGAGGGAAGAGGAGGATTGACTGTGGTCTTGGCTGTGATCCAGGTCTGGATCAGTTGCATCCCAGTCTGCTGTGGGAGATGAGGAAGGAAATTACAGTGGCTCTGATCCAATTCTTAATTCATTTCTGGCCACAGGAGAGGTGTCAGAGGACTGGAGGACAGCTGATTTTTTTTTGTTTTTAACAAGTGAAACAACAAGATAGAGATAACCCAACATAGACAAATGAGTCTCAGTGGTAGGGAAATTATTGGAGAAAATTCTGAAGGAGAGAATCTTAATTTCACTTTCAGCAGGGATAATCAGTATGGCTTTGTCAGAGGGAAGCCATGCCTAACAAATTTGATTTAAATTTGAGGTGACCAGATGTCTAGATGAGGGTACTGCAGTTAATGTAGTTTATCTGGATTTCATCCAAGTTTTTGATAAATGTTCCACTTTGGAGATGGATAAAGAAGGTAAAAGCACATGGGATCTGGGATAACTTGACAGGCTGGATCCAAAATTGACCTTGTGGGAAGAGATGGAAGGTGTTGAAAGAAGACTGTGACTGGTGGCTGCTGTCCCGTGGTGCATCACAAGGATCAGTGCTGCATCCTCTACGTTTGTGATATATATTTTTTAAAATTGGCGATCAGGGGAATGATAAGCAAGTTTGCAGATGACACGAAGATTGGCTGGGAGTTGACAGCAAGGAAAAGAGGTCTTAGGTTACAGGAGGATGCAATGAATTGGTCAGATGGAATTTTACTGTGATAAAATTGAAATGAAGTACTTTTGGAAAAAACAACAAGAGTGTACTCAATGAATGGCAGCACACTAGGAAATTCTGAGGAACAGAGGGATCTTGGGATGCTTATCCAGAGATCCCTGAAAGTAGCAGGACAGGTTAATAGGGTAGCTAAGAAGGCATACCGGACATTTGCTTTCATCAGTTTTAGTGCAGACTAAATTAACAGCAGGGTGGTCATGTTGGAGCTGTACTAAAATTTGGTTAGGTCATAGGTGGAGTACTGTGTGCAATTCTGGACTCTGCACTATAAGCAGGATGATTGCACTGGAGGGAGTGGAGGAGATTTACCAGGATGTTGTGTGGAATGAAGGGATTTTACATTTCTGGTTCCACATAGGTTCAGCTCTCCTTGGTGCTGAATGTCATTGTATGGAAGTAGGGCACCAACTCAGATTCAGTTTCATTATGATGGAGACCTTGTAATTTGTTATTGAATTGCAGAAGCTGCTCAGGTTGCTTTAGTTTAGCCATGAAGAACATAGAAGAGAGGAGGACGAACTCAGGTTGTTTTGTTTACAGTAGAGAAGGTTGAGGGGTTATCTGATTAAGGCATATAAAGGTTATGAGGGTCATTGGTAGGGTGGATAGAAAGCAGCTGCTCCCTTAGATGAACAGTAAATCACAAACAGGCCTAGTTTTAAAGTGAAAGACAGGAGATTTCAAGTGTTTCTGAGGATTTTTTAAATAAAAGGGTGGTGTGAATCTGGAATGCACTTCTGGAAGAGTGCTTGAGGCAGGAAACCTCACTTTAAAAACTTGAAATGCTACAAACATTCAAGTACTGGAACGTGGGATTAGTGTAGATTTAGAGAAGTTTTTGTCAATACAGACTTTTGGCCAAAGGGTCTTTTCTGTACTGTTTCTTTGTGAAAGGAAATTTAAAAAGGTTTAACTTTTGTCCAAGAGGTTGAGTGCTAATCAAGTATTCAACTTAGCATAAACGGTTTCTGGAAGCAAGGAAAGCATTGGGTTGGGAGAAGAGAGAGAAAGTATGATCATGTTATGACATGTACTTTCAAGCTCAGAATACCAGTTAAAAGGTGCAATATCATTGGAATGTTACCATGCCATAAGATGCCTGATAAAATTGTGTAGGAAGTTGGACCAAGAATCAATAGTTGAATACGGTGTAATGTACTTTGTGCTCTTGTTGTAGAGAATCATATTCAGCAGGAGTAGCTTCAGACACTGAAACACTTCCTTACATTCCTTTTAATATTTGCCTCTCTGACTTAAAATTATGCCCTCCAGTTTTGAATTCCCCACTATCCTAAGTGGAAAGACCTTTGCTATTTACCTTACCTACACCCCTAATTAAATGTATAAACCTCTACAAAAAGATGACTCCTCAACATCCTATGCTCCAGGGAAAACAGTTCCAGCCTATCCAGCCTCTCCTCAATGCCTGAGCCATACTTTCGCAGACTTTCCAATTTAATAGCTGTCATACAGCAAGGCAACCAGACACACACAAATGCCTTCACCACGCTGGTCTACCTATCACTTTGAAGGAGCCATGCACCCGAAATTTGTTTCAAAAACAGATATAACTGCATGATGTTGGTATCCAATTGCCAAGTAACCCTTTATTTACATGCACAAAGTACACAGCCATGTAGAAGTCAGTCCCTCAAGTGAGGAGTTTGAGGTATAAACAGAATATTTTTTTTTAAGTCAAAGGGCAATGACACTCCTGTTTTTTTAAGAGTTGGAGGGGGAAATCTCCTGTTTATTTTTTTTTCTTTTAATGCCCCCACACTACCGCCTAACTGCGGTAGTGCTTATTTTTTCCCCAGCACCCATGGTGTGTGTGTGTGTGTAGGTGTAGACACAAGGGTGCACAAATCTTTATTCAGTTTCCACCACCAGGAAGACAGGAAAACACCCGAGTGGCCAGTGACAAGCAGTGCCCTTCACAAAAGGCAATGCTGTGTGATCAAAACAGTGAAGGGGAGGGTAGGGTCTAAATCAAAATAGAGTTGGAGGGGGAAATAATGCGCAGGCCCACGAGGAGGTCTTCAGACCTGCCCTCCTTCCTCCGTACCGGGTGCCCAAAGATCAGGAGCGTGGGACTGAAGTGCAGCCAAAAGCAGAGGAGAAGGTTTTTCAGAAAATCAAAAAGGGAGTGCAAACGCCCACACCCAATATACACGTGGTCCACGGACTCCACAGCGCCACAGAACCAGCAGTTGGGCTGGGAGTCCGTGAACCACCGCAATCTGCGGTTGCAGGGGGCTGCTGCGTGCAGCACCCTCCACCCCAGATCCCCGAGAGAAAGGGGGAGGTCTCCTGCGTAGAGAGCCCTCCACTGGGGATCCCCACCGCCCGGTGGCAAATGGGGACGCCAAGGCGTGTCCGGACGGTGGGTGAGGGAGAAGAGGTGGACGGTGTGCAGCAGCAGTCTGTACAGGGCTCTCCTGTTCACCTCCCTAAACGAAACAAAGTTAAAATTTCGGAGGCGGCTCAGGTTGTGGGGCACAGGCTCCCGCGGGAAGTACGGGACCTTGGGGCCAATGTGAAATTCCGTCCGGGCTGGGGTGAGCGCGGACGGGATCCCACCGCACACCTGAGCGTCCTCCAACTGGTGTACTACGTCGGGTCCGAGCACCACCGTTTTAAGGCGTCGGATGGCGGTGGCCACGTACCGGACGTCTACCGCAGCCCTGCTCGCTTTGTCCTGCGGCAGTGTCCAGCCCAGGACCCCGGCACCCAGCACATCCCCGACCATGGTCGCCCTCGCCGCCACGGCCCTCCCCTCCGACAGCCACTTGAACCCGCGAGTATGGAGTTGCGGATTCCTGAGCAACTGCTCCCTGACGACAGCCGCTACTCCAGCCGGAGGGTAGGCGCGACGCAATTTGACCATGTTCCAAACAGTGATCAGGTCCTGGTAAAAGACAGGCAGCGTCTTGAGGGAGACCTCCAAACCGTCACGGTCGACGAACAGGAGCTGCGTGTCGTAGTTGAGATTACGCACCTGGCGGGAAAAATACGTCGCCAGGGCGCACCACGTAGGAGGAGGCTCGACATAAAGGTATCGCTGCAAGGTCTGAAGGCGGTACGTCACGACCTGGGTGCAGACGCACACCAGCGACTGACCGCCCTCCTCAATAGGGAGACTCAGAACCTGCGCGGCGACCCAGTGCATCTTTTTGTCCCAGAAGAAATCGACCAACGTTCTCTGGATGTCAGCGACAAAGCCAGGAGGAGGGACCAAAGTGACCAGCCGGTACCACAGCATGGCGGCCACCAGCTGGTTTATGACCAGCACTCGCCTCCTGTAAGATAGCACTCGGAGCAGTCCTGTCCAGTGGCCTAGGTGAGCCGAGTCTTTGGCCTCCAGCTCCTGCCAGTTGGCCATAAACAGAATTTTTTTTTCTCTTCTCCAGCTCTCAGAGTGAATAGAACCCTATGTGCTTATTTATTTTTTTTAACTCCTTTTTTTTTACTACAGTGCTCTTTATTCTTTTTCCCACACTACCGCCTAACTGCTGTAGTGCTCTATTTACTGTTTTTTTTTTCTTTTTCCCCCCACACTACCACCTAAGTGCAGTAGTGCTTATTTATTCCCCCAGCACCCATGGTGTGTGTGTGTGCACAAGTGTGAGACACAATGAAAGACACAAAGTGCACGAATTTTTTATTCAATTTCCACCACCAGGAAGATAGGAAAACACTCGGGTGGCCAGTGACAAACACTGTCCTTCACATCAAAGGGCAGTGCTGTGTGATCAAAACAGTGAAGGGGAGGGTAGGGACTGAATCAAAATAGAGTTGGAGGGGGAAATAATGCACTCCACTCGCTGCGGCGTCCACCTGTCCCTGAACGACTCCAGGGTGTTGGTGGACACTGCGTGCTCCGTCTCCAAGGACACCCGGGCTCTAACGTAACCGCGGAAGAGGGGCAGGCAGTCGGCCCTAACGACCCCCTCCACGGCCCATTGCCTGGACCTGTTAATGGCCAGTTTGGCCAGGCCCAGAAGCAGACCAACGAGGAGGTCTTCAGACCTGCCCTCCTTCCTCCGTACCGGGTGCCCAAAGATCAGGAGCATGCGACAGAAGTGCAACCAAAAGCAGAGGAGGAGATTTTTCAGAAAATCAAAAAGGGAGTGCAAACACCCACACCCAATATACATGTGGTCCATGGATTCCACAGAACAAGCAGTTGGGCTGGGAGTCCGTGAACCACCGCAATCTGCGGTTGCAGGGGACTGCTGTGTGCAGCACACTCCACCCCAGATCCCCAAGAGAAAAGGGGGAGGACTCCCGCGTAGAGAGCCCTCCACTGGCACACCTGAGCGTCCTCCAACTGGTGCACTACGTCGGGTCCAAGCACCGCCGTTTTAAGGCGTCGGATGGTGGTGGCTACGTACCGGATGTCTACCGCTGCCCTGCTCGCTATGTCCTGCGGTAGCGTCCAGCCCAGGCCCCCGGCACATCCCCGACCATGGTCGCCCTCGCCGCCATGGCCCTCCCCTCCGACAGCCACTCGAACCCGCGAGTAGGGCGGTCCGGATTCCTGAGCAACGGCTTCCTGACGACAGCCACTACTTCAGCCGGAGGGTAGGCGCGACGCGATTCGACCATGTTCCTGACAGTGATCAGGTCCTGGTAAAAGACGGGCAGCGTCTTGAAGGCGACCTCCAAACCGTCACGGTCGACGAACAGGAGCTGCGTGTCGTAGTTGAGGTTACGCACATGGCGGAAAAAATACGTCGCCAGGGCGCACCACGTAGGAGGAGGCTCGACGTAAAGGTATCGCCGTAAGGTCTGAAGGCGGAACGTCACGACCTGGGTGCGGACGCATACCAGCGACTGACCGCCCTCCTCAATAGGGAGACTCAGAACCTGCGCGGCGACCCAGTGCATCTTTTTGTCCCAGAAGAAAATCGACCAACATTCTCTTGATGTCAGCGACAAAGCCAGGAGGAGGGACCAAAGTGACCAGCCGGTACCACAGCATGGCGGCCACCAGCTGGTTTATGACCAGCACTCGCCTCCTGTAAGATAGCACTCGGAGCAGTCCTGTCCAGCGGCCTAGGCGAGCTGAGACTTTGGCCTCCAGCTCCTGCCAGTTGGCCATAAACAGAATTTTTTTTTTTAAACCTCAAACTCTTCACTTTAGATTACGTAGCAGTGTGGAAACAGGCCCTTCGGCCCAACAAGTCCACACCGACCCGCCGAAGCGCAACCCACCTATACCCCTAACCTAACACTACGGGCAATTTAGCATGGCCAATTCACCTGACCTGCATATCTTTAGACTGTGGGAGGAAGCCCATGCAGACACGGGGAGAATGTGCAAACTCCACACAGTCAGTCGCCCGAGGCTGGAATTGAACCCGGGTCTCTGGCGCTGTGAGGCAGCAGTGCTAACCACTGTGCCACCCACATAAACAGAATATTCACATTGCCCAGGATTCCCTGATTGGCCCAGGTGAGCAACCCCAATCAAGGATCAGTCAATGAAATCCACCTGGTTCCAATCACTATATCCCTCCCCTACCAAATCTGGGGGATGTAGGCCAGTGGGGTCAATTTCAGTCTTTGGGCACTGCCCCACCAATGCAGCTATGTTGGCATCCAACCAGACAACGTTTTCCCAACATCTTCATTCTGGAAGCTTCTGGGTGACCATGATGGAGTTCAGTCAGTATCTGGCAGTGATCTTTGCTCAGGACAATCACACTTGCTCCCCATAGTAATATGCCATCCTTCATGGTGATCTGGTCTCACTGGGTCCAGAAAGGTTTCACTGCTGGTTGTGATGGCCCTTCTGCTTCCCCATTATCACCAGCAGTTTTAATTTTGCCAGGACAGGATGTCATTGCGGCCAGTTGAATATTGTTAGAGACGACAGGAAGGGTGCCCATAAAGTTTAAATCAGAATGGATTCTTCTGGTGGGGCACTGTTGGTGCAATATCTGCTAGAGAGAGGCAGTTCAAGGCATCTGCATTAGCCACTTGGCTTCCTAGACAGTGTTCTTACTTGCACGCACTGAAAATAAGAGGCACCACTGATTTCAACTTGAAGCTATGGGCAGCACTGCCTTGTCTTCCTTAAGTAGCCCTAGCAGGGGTTTGTGATCTGTGACTATGACAAATTCACATCCATAATGTATTGGGTGAACTTCCATAAAGTTGACAGTGAAACTTTCCTTCTCTATCTGGGTGTATGTGCATTCAGCACCAGCCAAAATCCAAGCAGCATACACTATTGGGCATTCCTCTCCATTGGACTACAGCTGAGCCAATGCTACCCAGATTCAGTATGGAAAGCATTGCATGTCAACACTGCCTCATTTCAGAGGATAGTGGACCAACACCTTAGAGGACAATAGTTGCTTTTACACTTTCCTAAAGGCTATTTCTTGGCAACATAGTCATTTCCAAAGTTAACACTTTTTCCAATAGCCGGTGTTAAGGTGCCAAGATGGAAGTCAGGTTGCATATGAATTTCCTGTAATAATTCACTAACCCAAAAAACCCCAAGCTCCAGTACAGATGTGGGAGCCAAGCACCTTTGATCACCCTTAACCCAGTCTGTAACCCAGCAGGTTACTTGGGGCACCAGAAACACATTTTTCCCTTCTAAGACATACATCTGCCTTGGTGAAACATTTAAGTATTATGTCCAAACTCTTCAAGTTCTCTTTATTGGTCTTCCCAGTTATTAACAAGTCATTCAGATAAATGACAACCTGAGGTAGCCCTTGCAAAATTTCTGTGGAAAAGCATGTAGGCTGATAATATCCCAAAAATGGCAGGTTCATATTAATACAAACAGTTGTGGGTATTAATTGTGGCATACTTCTGCAACTCCACATTTCATAATTGCAGGTAGGCATGTCTCATGTCCAGCTTTGTGAAGGGCAGTCCCCCACCACCACTTTTGCATTTATCCAGTTGCCAAAGGTTGTAAAATCCTCAAAGGTGAACTGAGCTGTCAGGCTTCACAATTGGTACAACCAGTGCTGCCCATTTAGCAAATTGCACTGATGATTTTTTTTCCGCTCTCCAGCCTCCTGATTTCTGCCTCTACTTTTGTTTGCAAGGTAAATGGCACATGGCGGGCCCTGCAAAAAAATTGAATTGCTTCTTGGTTAACAGGTCAAGTGGCTTTGGCCCCTTTGAAAGTTCCTAGCCCCTCCTGAAAACCCCTGGGTATTTCATGAGGACTTCACTGAGGCAGCCAATTTTCAAATCAGTGTTGAGCTAATCTAGGTGAATCTTTCTCAACCAATTCTACCCCAATAGGCTTGGGCCTAAGCCTTTTACTATCTGTGGTAACTGTACCAACTGCTTCTCATAGGAGGCTGGAACTGAAGTCGTCCCCTTAATTTACATGTGCACAGTACACCAGGTGTGGCCAGCCAGCTCAGAGTCAGTCCTTCAAGTGGAGATTCTGAATGTTCCATTTACTTTTTGTTCCCCCCACAGTGAAAACAACAAGTGTTTAAATCTATATTTATATTCCACCACCAGGAAGAATGGAAACATATGAATAGCCAGTGACAAGCAGTGCCCCTTTGAGAAAGGGCAATGCTGAGTAATCAAAAAGTGGAGGGGAGGGGAGGGCAGGGATTAAAATCAAAAAGAGTTGGAAGGGGAAATAAGACACTCCACTCCCTGCGGTGCCAACATCCCGGTTATATTTTTTTATTTTATTAAACAAATTACAAAAACAGTTTACAACAAACAGTTACATTTATAGCTACATACAAGAGACAGCAATTTTACAAGGGAGAGGAGCAGCAAAGAAGAAGGGCATGCGCCCGAAACGTCGAATCCCTGGGACGACAGCGTGTAGGGTAGCCCACAAGCCTTCCGGATCTCAGCCCGCCCCTACGTGCCTTCTGGCTCGTCTGCCCTGACACACCTTTCGACCACCTCTAGGACAGCCCGCCCCGGTACCCGCCCAGGGTGACAGCAGTCAGGACAGCCTACCCACCTTCCGGCTTCACTAACCACCCTCAGCACCTTTCGACCACCTCTGGGGCAGCCCGCCCCGGTACCTGCCCGGGGTGACAGCGCTGAGGACAGCTAACATCCCGGTTATATGTAATTGCCCAGGGCTCCCTGATTGATTGGGTTTGTTAACTGGGCCAATGATCTCAGTCAATGCAATCTGCCAAAAACTACAACACTCCCCAGGGTCCTACCGTTACTTACCAAAATCTAACACTTTGCATTTATCTGAAATGAACTCCATCTGGCACTCCTCAGCCCATTAGCCCAGCTAATCAAAATCCTGTTGTACCTGGAGATAACCTTCTTCACTGTACTATTTTTGGTGTCCTCCACATACTTAGAAACTATGCTGCCTATATTCTCATCCAAACAGTTTATATAATTGGCAAAAGCAGACCCAGCACTGATTCCTGTGGAACACTTCTGGTCACAGGCCTCCAGTCTGAAATAAAAATTCTCCATCACCTGTCACCTACCTTCAAAGTAATTTTTTGCTGATTGGCTGGCCCCCAAGATCCCAGGTGATCTAATTTTATTAACCAGTCTACCACTCAGAACCTTGTCAAAAGGTCTTGCTAAAGTCCACGTAGACAACACCTAATGCTCTGCCATCATCTATTTTGATCACATCCTCAAAAGTCAAAAAGAAAGTGTGGCACTGGAAAAGCACAGCAGGTTAGGCAGCATCCTGATGATATATGACTTGATAAAGGTGTACAAGCTATACAAGGGCAGCATGGGGGCTCAGTGATTAGCCATGCAGCCTCAGCACCAGGGACCCTGGTTCGATTCCAGCCTCGGGTGACTGTGTGGAGTTTGCACATTCTCCACATGTCTGCATGGGTTTGCTCTGGTCTACTCCCACAATCCAAAGATGTGCACGTTAGGTGAATTGGCCACGCTAAATTGCCCATAGTATTCAGGGTTGTGTAAGTTAGGTGCATTAGGGGTAAGTGTAGAATAAGAGGGGATTGGGTCTGGGTGGGTTACTCAGAGTCAGTATGGAATTGTTGGGCTTAGTGGCCGGTTTCCACATTGTAGGGATTCTATGATGAAGTGAGGCATAGTTAGAGAGTGGATAGCCAGAGACTTCCCATGGCAGAAGTGTCTAACACAAGGGACATCATTTTAAGGTGATTGGAGGAATGTTTATGGAAGAGGTCTTTTTTGGTCTTCCCAGTTATTATAAAGTCATTCAGATAAATGACAACCTGGGGTAGATAGGTTATTTACATAGTGAGTGAGGTGTGTGGAATGCACTGCCAGCAATGGTAGTAGAGTCAGCTACATTAGAGATATTTAAGCGACTTATGGATGATAGTAAGACGAAGGGAATGTCAGTTAGTCTGATCTTCGGCACAACAGAAGGTCGAAGGGCCTGTACTGTGCCGCACTGTTTTATGTTCTATCAGAGAATCAGGAGAATCCTCAAAAGTGCAATCAAGTTAGTGAGACACAATTCCCCACTTAGAAAGCTATGCTGACTGCCCCGAATCAGTCTTTGCCTCTCCAAATCCATGCAAACCTTTCCAACAACTTACCCACTACTGATATCAGACTCCAATCTATAGATCCCTGGCTTTTCCTTGCAACTTTTCTTAAATAAACAACATTAACCACCTTCCAATCTTCTAGCACCTCACCCGTGTCTGTGGGTGATGCAAATATCTGACAGGGCCCTTCTGCTTTTTAAAATCTCCAACATTTCCATAATGTGGACGGTTTTCATCAGATTTATTTCTTGGCACTCACTTCTGTGTCTTCTGCCACAGTACAGCTGAGGCTAAATATTTGTTTAGTATCACACTCATCTGTGGTTCCACACAGGACAGCTTTGTTGACCTTTAAAAGGGCCCCATTCTCTCTCGTTGCCCTTAATGTACTTGTAGAATCTTTTTGGATTATTCGTAACCTTATCTGCCAAGATCATCTCATATCACCTTTTTGCCATTCTGATTTCTCTTAAGTGTGCCCCTACTCTCTTTACAGAATCACTGGATTTCACGACACATGCGCTCTGGCAGTCCAGAGTGCTTTACCACTTCATTCACCTCAAACTCCATGGAGCAACTGCAAGGGAAAAAGGGCAGCCCTTGAAGAGATGGCTACTTGCCCCTCCATAAAAGCTTGACACCAAGTTAGCCATCTAAGAAAAATCATTGATCAGGCTTCAGAAGCTCAGTTTAGTGTCAGGAATTAAGAAATTATACGTTCTCAGAACGATGGTGTCACTGGCTAGGTCAGTATTCATTGCCAGAGGGCAATTGCAAGTCAAGTGCATTGCTGTGGTTCTGGAGTCACATGTTGACCAGACCAAGCAATATTGGGAGATTTCCTTCCCTAAAAAAAAAGGACATTTGTGAAGCAGATGACTTTTTAATGACAACCCACTATGGGTACATGGTCAGCATAGTGCTAGCTTTCTATTCCCAGCTTTTTAAAATTGAATTTAAATGTCACCTTATGCTTGAGAATTAACCTGGAGTTTTGGATTATAGTCCTAGGACATTACCAAGCCACCACCTTTCCCTGAAGTATCTCAGCAAGTGGTCAGCTACATTTTTCATAATACCACCAAAGAGACATGCATTTTAAAAAGAGTCATTGAGTCAGCACAAAACAGACCCTTCAGTCCAACTCATCTATGCTGACCAGACGTCCCAATCTTACCTAGTCCCATATCCCTCTAAACCTTTCTATTCCTGTACCCATCTGGATGCCTTTCAAACATTACAATTGTACCTACCTTCATGAATTCCTCTGGTAGTTCATTCCCTACATACCACCTTCTACATAAAAAAGGTTGTCCCTCAGGTCCCTTTAATATCTTTCCCATCTGACCTAAACCCATATTCTCCAGTTTTGGACTCCCCCATACTAGGAAAGAGACTGTCTATTCACTCATGATTTAAAGCTCGATAAGGTCATCCCTCAGCTTCCAAAGCACCACAGAAAGTACCCCAGCCTATTCAACCATTCCTTATAACTCAAATGCTCCAGTCCTGGCAAAATTCTTTTCGGCACCATTTCAAATTTAACAACATCCTTCCTGTAGAAAGGCAACCAGGATTGTACACAGCATTCTAAGTATGGCCTCAATGTCATGTACAGCTGCAATATGACTCCCAATTCCTAAACTCAATGTTCTGATCAACAACAGCAAACATGCCAAATGCCTTTTTCACTACCCTGTCCACCTGCCCAACCATTAACTGAATAAGTCAGAGGGTGTACATTGTTACAGGGATATGCCATTCAACCCAGTCAAACCTCCAGCAAGGTGGACCTGGAACAGATGCTTGGCAGTGGTGACAGATTCTAGTTTGGGGCAGTGTTGGACTGATGGCAACTGCATTGGCAAGGTCCAGTGAGGACTTATGGTAACATCAGGGAATGCGAGATGGGACCCAAGAGTGGCAAGTCTTGTACCAGCTATTCAGCGAGGGGACCCATGGCTGTACGCTCCAGCCCCATGGCTAAGCACTTGACATGAAGGACTGAAAAATTGAACTTATTTTTCTGCCTTTATATTTCATGCTTTGGTTTATTTTTGTTTTAAGATGACACCAAAGTTGGACAGAATACAACACTTTACTAGTTTGTAACAAAATACACGTAAAATGAGATCAAGTCCTAGGAGGAGGCATGGGTGGCCGTGGCTGACGAGGGAAGTTAAGAAACAAAGTTAAAAGAGAAAAAAGGTATAACACAGCAAAGATAAGTGGGAAAACAGAGGACTGGGAAGCTTTTAAAGAACACCAGAGGATTACTAAGAAGGAAATATGCAGAAAAAAAAGATGAGGTTCGAAGGTAAATAGGCCAATAATATAAAGGAGGACAGTAAAAGGCATGTGAAAGGCAAAAAAAAGGTTAAGACTAAAATTGGGCCCTTGAAGACAAACAGGGGAATATATTACAGGGAACAAAGAAATGGCAGAAGAATTGAATTGATACTTCAGCTGTGTTCACTGGGGATGACACAAGCAATCTCCCAGAGGTAACAGTGGCTGAAAGACCTGAACTGAAGGGAATTTATATTTGCCAGGAATTGGTG
>NC_057719.1:1134512-1157202 GCF_004010195.1 Chiloscyllium plagiosum | reverse complement strand
CAAAGTACTAACTTGGATTGAATGTTGGTTGGCTGATAGGAAACAAAGAGTAATGATAAATGGCTCCATTTCGGAATGGCAGGCAGTGACCAGTGGGGTACCGCAGGGATCAGTGCTGGGACCGCAGCTTTTTACAATATATGTTAATGATATAGAAGATGGTATTAGTAATAACATTAGCAAATTTGCTGATGATACTAAGCTGGGTGGCAGGGTGAAATGGCAGGACTACCCTACGCTGAAAGACTGGAGCGGCTGGGCTTGTATACCCTTGAGTTTAGAAGACAGAGAGGATCTGATTGAGACATAAGATTATTAAAGGATTGGACACTCTGGAAACATGTGAGTGCCGAACCAGAGGACACAGCTTAAAAATATGGGGTAGACCATTTAGGACAGAGGAGGAGAAACTTCTTCACCCAGAGAGTGGTGGCTGTGTGGAATGCTCTGCCGCAGGAGGGCAGTGGAGGCCCAGTCTCTGGATTCAGTTAAGAAAGAGTTGGATAGAGCTCTCAAGGATAGTGGAATCAAGGGTTATGGAGATAAGGCAGGAACAGGATACTGATTAAGGATGATCAGCCATGATCATATTGAATGGTGGTGCAGACTCAAGGGGCAGAATGGCCAACTCCTGCACCCATTGTCTAAGTCTATATTTCCATAGTTAAGGAGATTTAAAACATACATAATACTCCTGGTGCAGTCTCAGACAAGCCTTAAGTCCGTGCCATACTTTAACTTTAAATTAATGTTCAGCCCGAATGGATTCTGACATGGGTGGAAATTCAAAAAGACCTCTACTGCCTGTTCACCTTATCAGTCCCTATGTCTGCTAGTCTATTCAGGCTCCTGGTCCAACAACAAATTTTCTCAGTTTTAAAAACTGTGTTCTCACTTCCAGCCACTGCTTCTGTCTCTCCTAATCTCTCTATCAAATAAACCCTCAGATCTCCACACTCCAGTAATTCTACCATCTGGAGTATTTCCAATTATCATCACTGTCCAATGGAGTCTATGACCCGAGTTGCCTGGGGTCCTAAGCTCTGGTATAACCTTCATGCACTGTCCTCACCTCACATTCCTCCTTCCTGCCCTGCTTTAAACCAAACTTTTAGCTATTTAACTGAATATCTTCCAGACTTAGGTGTCAAGTAGAACTTCTATGATGTAAAGGTACTACATCAATGTAGACTGATAATATTTAAAAGGCGCTATGTCAATGGGGGAGGAGAGGTTTTCAAGAAGTTTGAACAATGCGTTTGGGGGGGGGGGGGTCAGGGCGCGAGGTCAGTGCGGGCAGTTCTAAGGGCGTCTCGGCGCTATATCAATGTGCGTGGTTGTTAGTCCTTTAAAGCACTATATGAATGCAAGGTGTTGGTAAAGGCTTTAAAAGGTACTATGCCCATACAGGAGAGAGGGTAAAGCGACGTGTAAGTGAAAATTGTTTGCCGAGGCGCGATGTAAACGCAGCAGGTTGTTGTTGGCTAAAGCCGCTTTTTCAGTCACCTGCTGCCGACTCACCGGTAAAGGGCCAGTGCTTGATGTCGGTCTGTACCGTCGTGTCGTCGAAGTTGCGGCCGATGAGCCTCTTGGCGTCGAAGACGGTGTTGGTGGGGTTCATGGCCACCTGGTTCTTGGCGGGGTCGCCGATCAGCCGCTCCGTGTCGGTGAAGGCCACGTAGCTAGGGGTGGTGCGGTTCCCCTGGTCGTTGGCGATGATCTCCACCTTGCCGTGCTGAAAGACGCCGACGCACGAGTAGGTGGTGCCCAAGTCGATACCGACGGCCAGGGAATGGGCCGCCATTACGCCGGGTAACGGCCACGACCAAGCTGAGGGCGACAGGCAGCTGTCCGTTTGCCCTGCTCGAGCCTTTTATACAAACGGGCCGCCATTTTGCTTTCCCGCTTCGCACCCCTCTGGCCAATAGGAACGCCGCGCTTCTCCTGATTGTCACGTGTGGGATAACGTAAGCGGACATTAACCAATCAGGCGTCGCGTTTCGGCGGCGCGCACGTGGGGCAATGATGCAACCGATGGGCGACGAATGATCTTCCAGCCCTGGCGTCACCGCTCTTCGGCACGTGGGGGGGCAACGACCAATCCAAACAAAGGACGCGTTTTATTGGAGCTGGCGAAGGGGGCGTGGGCACAGAGTTGACGGTTTGGCGGGGCCTGCCCACGTGCGGCAGTACCGAAGGGGTCTGATCTGATTGGACAAACGGATGCCCAATCGAAGAGGCCGACAGCGCGGAAGGTGGCAGTTTGAATGATTACATTTGCCACTGGATACAACGGCACCACGTGGGAGTAGAGGTGGGAAATGGACACATGATGCAGTTCATTGCAACTTACCCTGAGAGTGCCCTACAACTATTGACTATTTTCAGGTCCTTTACTCACTTATCAAGAAAACATTGAAGGTCTTCTGTCCTGAAGAATTGGATCACAAAGGTTAACTTACAAGGGAAAGTTTGAACAAACCCATATTTATGTGCCTTGGAGTGGAGATGTTTAAAGTTGTGAAAATTCTAAATAGGGTCATCCCATTTTATGTTCATTCACATGAAATTAAAATCACTGTCACAAGTACTTTCTTTGTCCGCCATAAAACGATCCTGCCGCATCGTTCAATACGTTCTAGAGTGTGTTGTTGTAAAAGCCCAGCAGGTCCAGCAGCATCCGAGGAACAGGAGAATCGACATTTTGGAATGCCTAACAAAGGGCTCTTGCCTGAAAGGTCAATTCTCCTGCTCCTCGGATGCTGCCTTTCCTGCTGTGCTTTTCCAGCAGCACACTCTCAACTCTGATCTCCAGCACCTCACTTTCTCCTAGCATCATTCAATAGGGTCATGGTTGATTGACAATGCTTTATTCCTGATGAAGGGCTTTTGCCCGAAACGTCGATTTCGAAGCTCCTTGGATGCTGCCTGAACTGCTGTGCTCTTCCAGCACCACTAATCCAGAATCCTTACATCCACTTTCCAGCCTTTTCCCATTACCCAATGATTCCCTGAATCTTTCTAGCAGAGCCTTAAATGTACACAAGGAATCGACCTCCATAGTTCTTTGTAGCAAGGAGTTCCAAAGACAGTCAAGCCTCCAAAACAGAGGGAATGTGATTGCATTGGAACGGGTGCAGAGGAGATTCACCAGGATGTTGCTTGGGATGTAAAGTCTCAGTTACGAGGACAGACTTTTCCTTGGAGCTACGGCTGCAAGAGGATCTGATTGTGTTTTACAAAATTATGAGAAGCATAGATAGGATAGATCATGAGAATCTTTCCATGTTCTAGATCTCTCTAAAATGAGGTCATAAGTCTAAGATGAGGACTAAGTGGTTTAGAGCAGATTTGAGGAAAAAAATTCATCCACAGGGTGCCTGAGAGGGTGGTGGAGGCATGTACTCTCGTAACATTTTTAAAAAATCTTGATGAGCACTTAAAATGTTAGTGCACAGTTGGCTATGTGCAGGTAAATGGGATTAATTTGGTATTTCTTGGTCTGCAAAGATATTGTGGGCTAAAAACCTGTTTCTACGCTGTATAACTATGAGAATAAATTCCTCCTCATGTCAGTCTTCAGTTGGTGCGCCTTTATTCTACACCCTTTGGTCCACTACACTCGCATGGGAGGAAACATGCTCTTGGCATTTATCTTGTCAGGCCGGTTAAGAATCCAATAAGTTTCAATGAGATTATCTCTCATGCTTCTAAACTCCAGTGAGTAGAGTCCCAGCCTGTTTAACCTTTGCTCATAAGACAATCCCTCCATATAGAGAATCATCTTAGTGAAGTCCCTCTAAACTGCCTGCAATGAAATACTATCTTTACTTAAATAAGTGGATGCTGCAGTTCTGAATAGAAATTGCTGGCAAAACCCGGCAGGTCTGGTAGCTCAGACTGTGAGCTAGATTGCATCAGAATAGGGCTCTTTTGTTTCTTCTTTTATCTCTCTCTACTTATGTTTTTCTCTCTCTGTACCTTTAAACACCTCTTGACCTGAGCTTGGATGGCATTGGTGACAGCGAAAGCCCTTCACAGACCTCAAATGGCCCCAGCGTGGATCTTGCATGAGCCCAGACCTCAAGCAAACCAAAAGCTTGGGCCCAGTGCACAGACCTCAAGCGAGCCCGTAGTGGACTTGATCTGGCACAGCATGGACCTCGAGTGGGCCCAGCGCAGACCTTGAGAGGGCCCAGTGCATTGACCTCACACAGGCCTAGCACAGACCTCAAGCAAGCCCTTACTTACTTTTCCATGGTGAGCATCAGAATGGGCGGCTGTTACTTTGGCAAAGGTGGTGGTAGGCCCAGCGGCTAAAGATGGTGCCTTCGGATTGGTGACTTCGTTGTTGTTTGGGTTTGGCGGTGGTGAAGCAGTGGCAGAAGAATATTACAGTGACATCAATAAGGTGGTCCAGTGGCAAGAGACATGACTCTGATGTTAGTTGATCCAGCACAGGCAGTGGTGGGGGAGGATCAGTCCAGTAGTAAAGATATCACCTGAAGATCAGCGACGTCGGTACTGGTTGAGTTCGGTGTAGATGGCATAGAAGGGGTGGAGTAGGGATGGCAGCACAGGCATCATTGAATACTGATGGACTCTCTTTAAGATAGATCTTTCTTTTCTTTATTCTTAAATTATTGAACATGGCACCTAATTGTGGAGAGAAATGAGAGATTTCACTATATTTTTATGTTCATAATATACATCAACAATTTGAACGAAGGAATTGAAAGCCATTTCTCCAAGTTTTCAGATGACACTCAGCTGGGTGTCAGTGGGTGCTGTAAGGAGGACGCTAAGAAGCTGCAAGGTGACTTGGACAGATAGGCTGAGTGGACAAATGCTTAGCAAATGCAATGTAATGTGAATAAATGTGAAGTTATCCACTTTGGTGGCAAAAACAAGGCGGCAGATTATTATCTGAATGATGGCAGTTTAGGAAAAGGTGAGATGTAATGAGACCTGGGTGTCATGATGGAATGGTCGTTTGAAGGTTGGTGTGCAGATATAGCAGTCAGGGAGGAAAGCGATTGGCATGCTGGCCTTCATAGTGAGAGGATTCATGTATCAGAGTAAGGATGTTTTGTTGCAGGGCCTTGGTGAGGCCACATCATGAGTATTGTGTGCAGTTTTGGTCTCCTAATCTGAGGAAGGACATTCTTCCACTGAGGAAGTCCAGCAAAGGTTCACCAGACTGATTCCCAGAATGGCAGGACTGATATGTGAGGAAATACGGGATCAAATGGGTTTGTACATGCTGCAATTTAGAAGAATGAGGGGGAATCTCATAGAAATATGTAAATTAAAGCACGGTGGCTCAGTGGTTAGCACTGCTGCCTCACAGCGCCAAGGACCCAGGTTCAATTCCTGCTTCGGGCAACTGTCTTTGTAGAGTTTGCACATTCTCCCCATGCTTGCGTGGGTTTCTTCCGGTTTCCCACCACAGTCCTAAAATGTGCAGGTTAGGTGAATTGGCTATGCTAAATTGCCCGTAGTGTTAGGTGGACCAGTCAGGAGTAAATATAGGAAGGGTGGTTTCTCATAAGAGGATCGGTGTGTACTTGTTGGGCCGAAGGGCCTGTTTCTACACTGTAGGTAATCTAATCTAATCTAAATTCCTGATGGGACTGGATAGGCTAGATGCAAGAAGAATGTTCCCTGATGTTGGGGAAGTCCAGAACTAGGAGTCACAGTCTAAAAATAAGGGACAAGCCATTCAGGACTGAGATGAGGAGGAATTTCTTCAGTCAGAATTGTGAATATGTGGAATCCTTTCCCACAGGAAGCTGTTGGGGCCACTTTATCAGATATATCCAAGAGGGAGCTGGACATTGCCCTTGCGGCTAAAGGGATCAAGGGATATGGAGAGTAAGCGGGGAATGGGATACTGAGATTGCATGATTAGCCATGATCATGTTGAATGGTGCTGCAGGCTTGAAGGGCTGAATGACCTACTCCTGCACCTATTTTCTACATTTCTGTATTTTTACTGTAAAATGCATATGACAATAAAACCATTTATTCATCTATAGGAAGACAGCAGAGCTAATGTTTCAAGTCCAGAAACTGGTGATAATGTTCTGACGAAGATCATCTCAGTTAGACTGAAGTCCTGAAGGAGGATTACACCTGAAATGTTGACTTCTCCCCCTCTTGCTGCTACCTGGCCTGCAGTGTTTTTCCAGCCTGCTGCTTGGATTCCAGCATCTGCAATTTTATTGTCTCTAATGAGAATCATCGCAGTACCAAAGAAACACGTGTAACATGCCCGAATGACTACCGCCCAATAGCTTTGACGTCTATAATCATGAAGTGCTTCGAGGGGCTGGTCATGGTCCACATCAACTCTAACCTCCCAGCCTGCCTCGATCCCCAGTAATTTGCCAACTGATGAAAACAAGTCCACAGTGGATGTCATTTCCCTAGCTCTACACTCGTTCCTGGAATATCTGGACAACAAGGACACCTATACTCACTCATCCACTACAGCTCTGCCTTCAACACCATTAAGTCTCCTCCAGACTAATCTCAAAACTCCGAGACATAGGTAGGTCTCAGTTCCGCACTCTGCAGCTGGATCCTCAGATGCCTGAACCACAGACTGCAATCAATGAAGATAAACGGTACCTCCTCCACGATATCCCTCAACGCTGGCGCTTCCCAAGGAAGGGTTCTCAGCCCCGACTTGCCCCACATGCACCCTTGCCTATGTAGTCAAATTCCAATTGAATGCCATCCACAAGTTTGCTGACGACACCACCATGGTAGGATGGGTATCAAAACAATGATCAGCGAGAATACAGGAAGGGGATAGAGGGCTTGATGTCGTGGTCTAACAAACTGCCTCTTTCAATGTCTGTAAAACAAAAAAACTGATCATAGACTTCAGGAAGAGGAGGACTCACCCCATTCTACATCAACGTTGGGTGGAAGGATCGATAGCATCACCGAGGGGTGACGATAACCAACAATCTATTCCGGACTTTACATGTAGATGCAAAGATCAAGGCACAACAATGCCTCTTCTTCCTCAGGTGCCTTAGGAAATTCAGTATATCCTTAAGGATCCAAACCAACTTTTATAGGTGCACCACAGGAAGCATACTATCCAGTTGCAACAACTGCCTGGTGCAGCAACTGCTCTGCCCAGGACTGTAAGAAACTACAGAAAGTTGTGTGCACAGCCCAGACCATCACAGAAGCCAATTTCCTATCCATTTACATGTCTCGTTGCTGCAGAAAGGCTGTCAATGTCATAAAGACCCTTCCCACCCCAGTAATCTTCTCTTCCACCTTTTCCATCAGGCAGAAGATACAGAAGCTTGAACACACATTTGGCCAGGTTAAAGAACAGCTTCTTCCCTGCCATTATTAGACCGCTGAATAACTTCAAATAATTTTGATCTTGCTTTGCGGACCTCTTGTGCAGTTGTAACGTGTATGCCACACTCTACGTATCCTATTATCTATATGTCCTTGCTTGCTATGATTTGCCTGTACTAGTTGCAAAACTTTTCACAGTACTTAGGAACATGTGGCTAGAATAAATCAAATGAAAAGAATGACCAGTCTCAAAACATTAATTCTTTCTTCCCAATGTACTCCAAATGTGGTCTCACCAACACCTTGTGCAGTTGTAGTTAAGACTTCCCTACTCTTATACTCCAACCCCCGTGAAGGGCCAACATTCCATTCACTTTTCTGATTACCTGCTGCACCTTATGCTAACTTTCTGTTTCATTTGTGAGTAACCCCAAAGTCCTTTTGTGTTACAGCTTTTGTTTAAATAATATTTTTTGAACCAATGCTGTCTACACATGGTGTAAGCAATTCCAAAATGACTCTAGGAACAGAGTCCCATTATTTTCCACACCGGATTATCCATTGCAAATACTTTCAGGGTGGGAGATGGTGTGGGGTGATGAATATTGCCATGCAAATTATTCTTTTTATCATTCACAAAATGAGGCTATTGCTGGCTAGGTCAGCATTTACTATCCATCCAAAGAGGCAGTTATAAGTGAGCCACATTGCTGTGGCTCTAGGAGTTACATGAAGTCCAGACCAGGTAAGGATTGCAGTTTCCTTCACTAAAGGACATTGGTAAACGTGGTGAATCATATGAGAGTTTGCATCATATAGATGCTGCACAGAGTATTGGTTATTTATGGATCTGGTGCCAATGAACTAGACTGCTTTGTCCCGGAGCTGCACCCATCCAGGCAAGTGGGAAGTATTCCATTATACCCTTAAAATTGGTAATCTTGATGAGATGAAAGGTCAGAAAGTCAATCAGGGTCACAAAGATGATTATCGGATGGAAGCTAAGATCAGTGCATAGCCACGCTCAGGCTGACTTCTCTGCATGGGCATATCGAAGCTTGCTGGTGAAACTGTGACCATTCTGGGATGAGGGAGTGGTGGAGTGTACTGAGGGCAAGAAGAACAAATTGCAAAAATCAAACAACATAAAAACAGGACTCCCAATTAGTGTTGCTGCATACATACTGAACATTTTATTAAAAATGGAATTTAAAAAACTCCACCAGTCTCTAAACAGAACATCAATTCACAGGTGACTTTGTGTACTACTATTGTAAGGCAAGACCCAGTGAAATCAGCTGGTTACAATCTGCAAACATTCTGACTCCTTAAATTAGCAATATTGCTGTTTGATTGTCCAAAATTAGCAATGAAGGGGGCAGCACACAGCATCCAAGAGATCAAGAGAGAGGCAGAGATGGCTTATGAAGAGGGAGGGGGGGCACAGAGAACTGGTTAAAGTACTGCCTGGGAAGCAGCTGCTGCTGTACTCATGGATCGAGTGCTTTGATCCCATGGCCCCTCTCATTATCAAAGGACAGGTCTGACCCACTGTGAGGATTAGGGGCAGGGGAGATTCTGCAGACGAGAATCTCCAGGACAGCAGACATTAGAGTCAGATTACTCCTCAGCACCAGCCACTGCTCAATCCTGCAGGATAAATAAGGCAAGAGAATACATAATGAAAAGTATAACCCCGTGTAGCACCGAGGATCAGAGGGACCTTGGTTTACATGAACACCTGCCCCTTATGGTGGAAGGACAGGTCGATAAAGTGGTTAAGATGGCATATGGGGATTCTTTGCCTTTTTTAGTCAAGGCATAGAGTTGAACAGCAGGAAAGTTACGCCGGAACTGCATAAAACTTTGGTTAGGCCACAGCTAGAGTATTGTGTGCAGTTCTGGAGTCTACCTTAAAGGAGGGATACGTCAGCACCGGAGAGGGGACAGAGGATATTTACCAGGATATTGCCTCGGCTGGAAAGTTTCACTTATGAAAGACAGATTGGGAGCAGAGGAGACTGAGGGGCACATGGTTGAGATGTTTCCCTTTGATGGGAAGATTAACAAGTGGATACAGACATTTAAGGTAAGGAATAGAAGATTTAGAGGGAAAGAGAGGCAATGCTTTTTCACCCAGAGGGTGATGGGAATCTGGAATTCACTGCCAGTAAGGCTGGTAGATGGAAAAACTCTCATAACTTTGACATAGTATTTAAATGTGCACTCGTGATGTCAAGGTATACAACGCAATGGGCCACGTGCTGGAAAACAGGATTAGACAGTTAACCATTTTGACATGAGCATACTCAATGGGCCGAAGGACTGTTTTCCATGTTTTAGAGATCTAGTTCCCTGTCTGCTTTTTTCTTTAATTACAGTCAATCTGTGTATGCTTCTGGAAGTAGTTCTTAGTTAACCTGTCAGAAACGTAAGGGGCAATTTGGAACACAGAATTCAAATCTTGCCTTAACCATCTCTACTTCAAAAGAGAACAATTCTGCCTTCTCCAGTTGATGTTTAGATACAGGTCCAGATGTAAAAGCAAAGTGCTGTGGATGCTAGAGATCTGAAACAACCACAGGGAGTGCTGGAGAAACTCAGCAGATCAGCAGCATCTGCGGAGAGAACAATGTGGAGCTAATGTTGAGTCAAGTATGATTTTTCCTTAAAAGGACCTTAAAGGAGTCATACCTGACTCAAAATGTTTACTGTTTCTCTCTTCACAGATGCTGCCAGACCTGCTGAATTCCTCCAGCATTCTATTTTAATATTAGGTAAAGGTGTGCCTCGGTCAGTTGTTAGTCCCAGTGCTTTTGCACAACAAAAACCTATTCCTGATTGTGAACAAGTGTTCTTAAACAGAGTAATGAAATTAGACCATCATTCTGAGATGGGAAAAGCGGACATTTTAAAAATACATTGCATTCCTACAGCCATGTGCAAATTGTCAATTGCCATTACAATGGAGAAAGCACCATCCAGGTCTTGGTTCCCAAATATCACATAATAATCAATGAGATATACTTGATAAATCTGAGCTTTATATTATGGAATTAAAGTCAACAGTGTCAGTTCCTCCTCTGTGTGTCAGCGATACTATGTCCAACCATCCCACGGGATCCCAGTCCTGAGACATATGATCTCATTTTGAGTTCATAATGCTGACAGTCGGAGCAAAGGACATTTCTGAAGTATGATACCAGACTTTGAAACATTAACTTTGTTTCTCTCTTTGCTGCCAGACCTGCTGAGTTTCTCCAACATCCTCTGCGTGATGGTTTCTTGTAGGGACGTGATTTGGGATTACTATTACCAGTCGTGACATTCTGGCAAGGGGTGCGATGAACGTTGGGCCTTGCTGGGATCAGTTCTCTGGTGAATAATGCCAGGGAGGACAACACCAGAGAAGCCAAAAAGGTGAGGAGGTGGGATGGATCATCCCACTGAAAGCAAACTCCAGGCAGGTTTACGGCAGGTCCAGTGGAATACTTTAGGAGGGTAGGGGTAGTCACTCACAGCTTCTTGGTGTGGCTGGTTAGATGGTGCATAGTGAGCTCCTTCTTCAGTTTGAACTTGTCCCCACACAAGGTGCAGGTGTGAAGGTGGACGTCAGTGTGACGTTCCAGCAGCTCCCCATCCTCAAACACCTGGAAGCAGACCTCACAGATGACCTCTCGGCCCACCAGATGAGACACCATGTGGCGCAGGTGGTCATGCTTGCGGTAGCTGCCCTGGCCACACCTGGGGCAGACATAACGGGCATCTCCCCGGTGCATGTCCAAATGCAGTCGGAGCAGGCGTTCCCGCAGGAACTCCTTGCCGCAGATCTGGCAGGCAAACTCCTTCTCCTTGGTGTGGGTGGTGAAGTGCTCTCGCAGGTGGCACCGCTGGTAAAAGGCCTTGCCGCAGAGGTTACACACGTGCTTCCGCCGGTCCACCCTCTCGGACGGGGTTTCGCGGGGCGCCTGGCCAAACATGCAGCGGGAAATGTGCTCCACCCACAGCTTCTCCTGGTCGAAGGCCCGGGCGCACTGCGAGCACTGGAAGTGGCGGCCGACGTGCCGGTACATGTGCTCCTGTAGCTGGTATCGCTGTTTGAAGCTGCCCCCGCACACCTGGCAGGTGAACCTGGCCAGCTGAGGGCCTGGCGGCGAGTCGCCCGGGGGTGCCGGGGTTGATGGGGGTACGGGCTGCCCGCTGCTGGCCTGCCAGGGGTACAGGGCGTCGTGGCCGCCCAGGCAGCGCTCAGCGTGCTCCTGCAAGCGGCCACCCTTCACCAGGAGGCGGCCACACTTGCCGCATGCGCACACGCTGTCCACGTGGTGGGCCACATAATGGCCGGCGCGCTCACTCTCCGGCAGTGCCACGCCGCAGAGCTCACAGGCCGGCCCCAGCGGGCTGCCTCGTCCCTCTTGCGGCTCCAGCTTCAAGGTGCGCCCTTCCTCCTCCTCTTCCTCCTCATCATCGTCCTCCTCCTCCTCGTCCTCTTCCGCGGCCCAGTTGGGGTGACCCTCCGACGGCCGGTGCCCCCCGCCGCCGCCGCGGAGTCCGCCGGCCCCCTCGAAGGCCAGCGCCTTCTCCTCGACGTCGTCGTCCGAGGCGAGCTCGCCGTCGTCCGCCACCTGCACCACGGTGATGTCGTGCAGATCCACGGCCGCCGTGTCGTCGGGCTCCGTCTTCACCGCCGGGCGGCCGCCCCCCGTGCCGTTCTCCTCAGGCGGCGCCAATGGCGGCTCCGCGGAGCCGGGCCGCCCGCTGGGTCCCGCCTTAACGGGTTCGCCCTCGCGCTCCGGCCCCTCAGGGGGCGCAGGCGCGCGCCGGCTGTTGCAGGTCAGCGCATGCTCATTGAGCAGCTTCTCGCAGCTGAAGACGAAGCCGCAGCAGTCGCACGTGTAGCACTTGCCGAAGCGGGGGTGAAGCCTGCCCTTTAGGCCCGGGCGACCCTGCTTCCGTGCCGGGGCCTCCATGGTGGTGGTGGCGGCGGCGGTGGCGGCGGTGGCGGTGGCGGTGGCGGCGGGGGAAGGCGGCGGTGGCGCAACTGCGGGGGCAGCGCTGAGGCCGTTAACCTCGGGGCTCGGTTCCCGCCGCCTCCTCTTGACCAGCTCCCCCGGCCGCTCCTCGTACATCCGTACCCCGAACATCATGGCGCCTTTCGGCTGGGCCACAGCCGCTGGGGGGGACGGGGCGGCCTTGCCGTCGCTCTGCTGCAGTTCGTCCAGACTCTTGGGCACGTAGTAGAGCTGCAGGAAGGTCATGGCGGATCGCAGCTCCTCAAAGTCCGAGGGGACCCCGACCAGCCTCCCCAGGTACATGATCTGCAGGATGAGGTCGAAGCACTCGGCGCTGATGTTGACGTTGCTGAGGCTCAGGTTCCCCGTCAGCTGCTGGCTGATGAACATCATTCGGAAGTAGGAGCTGCAGGCGGTCAGCACGGCGCGGTGAGCTCGGAAGTAGATGTCATTAATGATGATGCAGCAGTCACACAGGAATCCCCACTCCCTCTGGTTGTTCAGCTGCTGGAGAACGTACTCACTGTGACTCAGCCTTGGCATCCTGGACCACCCGCCAGTCAGCCCGGTCCCTGCAAGGAAGCAGAAAGTTGGACTAGTGCTGCAAATTAATTAGAGAATCACTGCCATTCAGCCCACCCATTCCACACTGGCCCTTCAGCCCACCCATTCCACACTGGCCCTTTCAAAGAGCCACGCAGATACACATATTCCAAACCCAACCTCCAACGAACAAGACAAATAATTGAAGAAAAGGACAATTTTTTTCATAACTTCCTCACAAAGACTATAACATTGTGACACCAGCCCCAGAGTCTGCAACCTGCCACTTAGGATCTCCCTTGTCCCTCCTTGGCCACCATTTCTAAACTAGGTAACATTCACATGAGAAAGGTCAATGTGCATTCAAATTAAAGTCATCAGTTGCCGATTTCACGTTATTTACAACTTAAGGTTTATGAAAATGCAAATTCAGAGCATGCTATTCCACTCCATTGCTCTCTATCATTCTATAAGATTATGACTTCTGAATGTAACCCCAACTCCACATGCTCATCTACCCTCGCAATAACTATTAACTTACTTGTCAATCTATCCACCTCAGCCTTAAAAATATTCAAAGACACTGTATCCACCACCTTTTCAGAGGGAGAATTCCAAAGACGCTTAGTGGGAAAAAAAATCTCAAATGTGTTTTAAATGGGCAACCCTGATTTGTAAACAATGATCCCCTAATTCTCAAATCCGCTACAAGAGGATTCCTCTCCACATCCACCTGGTCAAGTCCCCTCCAGATCTTTATGACGTTTCAATCAAGTTACCTTTTGCTCTTTTAAAATGTGGCAAATACAAGCGTAGCCTCTCCAATTTTTCCTCAAATGACATTCCAGTTATTATATTAAATCTTTTTAAACTATTTAAACAAGGTGACCAGTATTTTGCACAATATTCCAGATATGGTCTCAACAGTACCCTGTATAACTAAAACATAACCTCTCTTTTTGTATTTAATTCCCCTCAAATGACAACATGTTATTCACTTTCCTAATTACCTGCTGTACGTACATACTAACTGATTATGATTCATTTTACTTTCTGCCTCTCAGAATTCTGAACTTTTTCACCATTTAGATGACTGTTTATGCTTAGGTTGTATTTTTCTTCCAAAATGGACAATTGTAATATTTTCTGATGTTAGTCTATTCACCAGTTTTTTTTGTCCACTTAATTCATTTTTGATGTAATATGGCTTTTCAGTTCCAAAGAAAAGTCATATTTGACTCAAGATATTAAGTTTCTCTCTCCACGATTGCTGCCAGACCTGCTGAGTTTCTCCAACACAGTTTTATTTCAGATGACAAGACCATCAGAAATAGGAACAGGCCATTTGCACCCCCCCCATCCCGGGTCAGCTCCACCATTCTATAGGATCCGACATTCCTCACGTCCACTTTCCTGCCCTTTCCCTGTAACCCTCGATTCCCCAGTGATCAGAAAATCTATCCAAGCCTCAATTATATGCAAGTATGCTGCCCCCCAGCTCTTTGTGGCAAGGAGTTGCAAAGATTCTCAACCCACCAATAAGAAATTCCATATGTCTTAATTTGGCATCTCTATTCTGACACTACACCCCCAAGCCCTCCTCTCTCACTTGGGCAAACATCCTCTCAGCATTTACTCCATCAAGCTCTTTAAGAACCCTATGTGTTACAATGAGATTGCCTCTCATTCTTCTAAATTCCAGTGAGTAGAGTCCCAGTCTGTTTCAACTTTGTTCATAAGACAGTCCCCATTCATTTTCAAATAAAAACTAAAAATTGGTGACTCATATTAATTCGGAGGTGTGGGGATAAAGGTAATGTCATTTTGCATATGAAAAGCAAAAAAATGCTTGTGTTCTTATAATCATCTTGTAGTAAATAGACTTTAAGGAAACTTTTGTCAGCAAAAGCTTGTTGAAAGTAAACACTAAGTCGAGTTGTGTGAAGTTAAGGCAATTGTAGGGACTTTCATTATTCCTGAGAATGATATATCACCTCAACAACTGTATTGTAGAAATATGGTTGTATTTATAAAATGCCTGTGGAATTCTGTCACAAAAAATGGTTGAGGCTAAAACATTGAATGTTTTCAAGGAGTTAGTTAAAAATCTCAACACCAGGTTATAGTCCAACAGGTTTATTTGGAAGCACTAGCTGTCTGAGCGCTGGTCCTTCAGGTGGTTGTGGAGAATAAGATGGTGCTCATAGAATTTATAGCCAAAGGAGTCCAGTGTCATGGAGGTGCGATACAGTAAATAATTTCAGATCAAATCTTTCATCTTTTAGAATGGGATAGGTTGGTCTCTGTTCTTTGCTATGTAGATCCCAGAACTTATTCAAGGAGTTAGTTATAGTTCGGAGGGATCAAAGGATATGTGGTGAAAGTAGAACAAGCAACTGAGTTGGATGATCATCCATGATCATATTGAATGGTTCCAAGGGCCGAATGGTTTGAAAAAAAGGAATATGCCAAAGGCAATATCCATAATAGTGATGTAACCACTACTCAAACAGATTTATGTACAGCATTTGCAGTTTCTATTTGCTTAATTATTTAAACAAATAAAGTGCAGGTATTCGGCCATTTATTCCCAGAAAAGGTTATAGGGATGGGGGTGATCAGATCAGCCATGATCTTCCTGAATAACAGAAGAGGGCCGAGTGGCCTACTCCTGACCCATCTGCATTTAGAACCCCACAGCTTTCTTAAAAGTACCACCAGAATTCCAGTGTCCCCTCCGTACTAGCTTCTGACAGTGCAATGTTCCCTCAAGAAAATGGATTATGGTTTATTATCTGTGATGTTTGTTTGGGTATGTAGTAGACTAAAAGCTCTGTTGGTTGGAGAGCTGGTTTGCAATGCAGAGTGATGCCAACTGTATGGGTTCAGTTCCCACACTAGCTGAGGTTATTATGAAGGACTCTGCTTCTCAATCTCTCCCTTTGCCTTAGGTATGCTGACCCTCAGGTTAAACAGTCACCAGTCACCCCTCTCCAACGAGAGAGAGGGGCACAACGGTCCTCTGGGATTATGGTGGCTTTATGCAAGTATCTGTTAAAGCTGATTTGCATCCACAGGAGCTAATGCAAACAAAACAGGATACCAGAGATAGAGTTTTAGATGAGTTGCTGGATTTGCTCAGTTTGTGTTTACTCTCAGCCTCTGATATGCCCTTTGCCATTGAAGGACACTTTGGGATGTTCGTGCTGGATTGGGGTCACCTCTGTCTCAGAGTTGTTGGTGACATGGTCTTCACCAGACAAACCGAAGTAGGGAGCAGGAATCCAGGCTGATATTTTCCCTGACTAATGCAAGTGAGCTGAACTCTTAATAGCCAGTTTCACCCCTATAACTGAACGTATTCTAACTCAGTGTCCTCTGAGCTCTACCTCTTGTGTCCCAGACTGAAGGGAGGGACTCAGCTGAGATCAGAGTCCAACTAGCAACAACACCCGTACTAAATCGACACAAGTGACAGTCACAGGACGACAGGAAACACCCTTCAAAGTTTCCATTTTCGCACATCTGGTTAAACCCAGCATAAAAGACAACATGGGGTGCAAAACATTCTGATATTGTGCCAATGTAAACAATTTCAATCAATACCAGCATCAAACCACAGCTGTTAATGGTGCCTTCATACAGGACAAGACCAAGTCTAGGATACGTAGACCAGTCAGCTTAATACAGGATAGGAAAGATGATGGAATCCTTTCATGAACAGAACAGAAAAATATCCCAAAGCTAAAAAGTCTAAACAGCCAGCGAGGATTCCAAAGTAGTAATTCACATTTGATCACTCAACTTTTATAGAGTCATAGAGATGTACAGCATGGAAACAAACCCTCTGGTCCGTGCCGACCAGATATCCCAACCCAATCTAGCCCCACCTGCCAGCACCCGGCCCATATCCCTCCAAACCCTTCCTATTCATATACCCATTCAAATGCCTCTTAAATGTTGCAATTGTACCAGCCTCCACCACATCCTCTGGCAGTTCATTCCATACACGTACCACCCTCTGTGAGAAAAAGTTGCCCCTTAGGTCTCTTTTACATCTTTCCCCTCACATCCTAAACCTATGCCCTCTAGTTCTGGGTTCCCCGACCCCAGGGAAAAGACTTTGCTTATTTATCCTATCCATGCCCCTCATAAATTTTGTAAACCTCTAAGGTCACCCCTCAGCCTCCGATGCCCCAGGGAAAACAGCCCCAGCCTGTTCAGCCTCTCCCTGTATCTCAGATCCTCTTTCACAGGATGTGGGCATCACTGGCTAGGTCAGCATTTATTGTCCATCCCTAACTGACCCTTGAACTGATGGCTCTCTAGGCTATTTCAGGGGGCAGCCAGGAGTCAGCCACATTGTTGTGGGTCTGGAGTCACATGTAGGAAAGAGCAGGGAAGCACAGCAGATTTCCTTCCCTAAAGGATATCAGTGAACCAGATGTCCTTTTAAATGGCAATTCATGATGGTTTCATGGTCATTGTTACTGAGAACAGCTTTTAATTAGATTTTTTTTAATACCCGAATTCAAATTGCACCAACTCCCATGGTGGGATTTGCAACCATGCATTAGCCTAGGCCTCTGCATTACCAGTTTTCCAAAATTGTATATATTCTTGAAAGGATGCATCAGAAAATAGCAATAATATACATTAGTAGATATCTTTCTGGAGTGTACACAAGGTGATTTTTATAGACCACTGGTTAGTGAATAGGCTATCCTATATTCGGTGTTATTCAATGAGGGCGATTAATAAATCATCTTTTTCTAAGGCCCTTTAGGGAAGAGTGACTGTAACATGGTGGAATTCTTCACTGGGTATAAAATTAAGTGGTCCATTTGAAGCTACGGTCCTAAATCTAGCCCAAGGAAATTAGGAAGGCATGAAGCATGAGTTGGCTGTGATGGATTGAGTAAGTCCATTAAAGAACATAACAATAGATAGGCAATAGTTAATATTTAAACAATGAAAGCATGCATTGCAACAGTTATATGCTCTATTCTGGTGCAAAAAAAAATAACAGGAAACGACTAATTACGAAAGTAGGGATAGTCTTAGATCCAAAGAAGTTATAAAAAGTTTCTAAAAGTGGAGGAGATTACTACAGACTGGTTGGAGTTGGTGGGGGGGTGGAGTTTGGCTGGCAACATGTAGCTGACTGACTGAAGTGGAATGGTATCCATTTGTCAGTTACAAAGCCCTTCTGACTATCAACAACTACGTGATTGGCTCCCAGGTAGCTGAATAGTTTGGGGCTGTGAATGTTCAGTCAGAAGGCATTGGACCTCTGCAGAGAAAGGAAGGTGCTCTCCCTTCTCTGCTGTCAAAACAAAAAAAAACCTCAAGCCTGAAGAAAGCTTATTTATTTCCCTTTATCAGTTGCTGTAAGCTGTGGCTTTTAACCAATAAGTCAAAGCCTTTGTAAGTGGGCACCAGTCTCTCTCTGCATCCCACAAGTGAAAATACGTGGAGAAGGAAAATCAAGGAGCAGCAGGTCCTGACAAGCCAAAAGGATCATCTCAAATGAACCCTGTGTACAATGACCAGTGAACTGCTTTCTCAGTCCTTCCCTCCACGCATAACACAAACGTTTGTTTTATCCTCAGTCTGTGTGTGGAGGTGAGTTTCAGAAGGAGGTTAAGAGTTTAATTTATAGTTATACATTGAATTTAAATGTCATTCACCTGTAAGCTAGAATCTATTTATTTGTAATTAACAGTAATTCCTGTTAAGTAAAGGTAAAGTCACTATAGGTCCACTACGTCCGCACTGACCCTCCGAAGAACATCCCATCTAGACCAGACACTCCTACCCTATCCATGTAGCTCTGCATTTCCCATGGCTAATCCACCTAGCCTGCACATCCCTGGACACTGTCACCTCATGAGAGAGAGAGGAGAGTGGAGAGAGAGCGAGAGTGTGAGAGAGGAGTGAGGAGAGTGCGAGAGAGTGAGGAAACAGATAGAGATATGACTGTGATGGTTTAATTTGAGAATCACCATGCCTTAGGTGAGGGGAGAGGTTGACAAAGAGGGTCCTTCATGTAATAGATCCCATCACTCTGTATCACAAACCAGCCGTCCAGCCAACTGAGCTAACCGACAGTAGGTTCTATTATAATGGATGTGATAACAAGAAACTTAAGAAATACCAATGGAGTACAAAGTAAACATGGGCTTTATAAAATGGAGATTATATTTGTAAACCTACTGGAGCTTTGAGGACACATTAGTTGAATAGATAAGGAACAACTGGATTTTAATATAATTAAACTCTGTAGTTCTGGCGGCACCTGTGGAAAGAAAGCAGAGTCACTGGATTTGAAATGTTAACTGCTTTCTTCCCACAGACCTGCTGAGTTTCACCAGCATTTTCTAGATTTACATAGCACTTTTGATAAATCATAAACAAGAGGTTATTATCAAACCAAAAAGAACTGGAGGTAATATACAGTCGTGGACAGAGAAATAGTTAGCAGGCAGGACATAGGAGGAATATATGATCTTTTTAAGAGCAGAAGGGTACTGCAGCCATTTACAATAGATGTCAACATTTTGGACGAGGAAATCAAATGCACTCTTTCAAAGTTTGCTAAGCATATAAAACTCAATTAAGTTGAGAGTGGTCAGGAAGAAGCAACGAACCTACAAAAGCAGCTTAGACCATTGGATAGGAACGTAGGAGCAGGAGTTAGCTATTCAGCCCATTAATCCTGCCCCAATATGATCATAATTGATTGAATACTTCAATGCCTTTTACACTCCATATCCCCATATTACCAGTACATAACTGGTAATCAGAAATTAATCAAAACCCTACTTTAAATATACTCCAAAACTGAACTTCCACTGCCCTCTGTAGAACAGAATTCCAAAGATTCATAACCCTCTGAGTAAAAGCAATTCTCACCTCGGACCAAAGCACTTCCCCCTTATTTTTAAATTGTGCCCCTGGTTCTCGACTCTCCAACCCGGGGAAACACTGTACCTGCATCTAATCTGTCTATCCCTTTCAGTATTTTGTAGGTTTCAATAAAATCATTTTTCATTCTATAGAAAATGCCCAGTTTGTCCAATCTCTCTCCAGATGAAAGTCCCGTCATCCCCGGAGCAAGTCCAGTGACCTGTATTGCACTCCCCCAGTGGTGATAACATCTTTCCCAAGATAAGGAAATCAAAACTGCACACAATGCTCCAAGTGTGGTCTAATCAAGCTTCTATACAATTGAAGCAAGACTTCATTACTCTTGTACTCAAATCCTCTTGCGATAAAGGCTAACATTCCATTAGCCTTCTGAATAGCTTGCTAAACCTGCATGTTGGTCTTCAGTGATTTATTGACAAGATCACCCAGGTCTTTTTGAACATCTATACTTTCTTTTAAAAGGAAAATGCTCTGAACATCATCTCCTACCAAAGTAGGTAACCATACATTTTTGCCCACGTGATATTGTACCTCTTATGTTCTTGCTCACTCACTAAGCCTCTCAGAATCCTCCTGAAGTCACATTCCCATTTAGTTTGGTATCATCCACAAATTTGGAAGTAATGCATTTGGTCCCCACCTTCAAATCCTTGTGAACAACTGGGGCCCAGGTACTAATCCTTACGGTCCAGTTCTGAGGAAAGGTCACTGGACCTGAAATGTGAACTCTGATTTCTCTCCACAAATATTGCCAGACCTGCTGAGCTTTTCCAGCAATTTCAGTGTTTGTTTCTGATTTACAACATCCGCAGTTCTTTCGGATTTTACTAATTCTTGTGGTACATCACTTGTGTCAGCCTCTGTGAGAATGACCCATTTATTGTTGTTGTCTTTTTTCCTGTTATTCCAATCATTAATCCATGCACATACAATACCTACCCCCAATGCTTTAATTTTTCTAACTTGGCTCTACAGAGGATGTCATCAAAAGCCTTCTGAAAATCTAAGTATACTACGTCCATCGAATATCTTTTATCAAATTTGTTAGTAATACCTTTAACAACCAAAAGTGGCGATAGAAAGTTGCGTTTTGGACCAGTGGTGTGCTAAAAGTATTGGTACTGGATCCACTGCTTTATATGAATGATTTGGATGTGAACATAAGAGGTATGGTTAGTAAGCCGATGACACCAAAATAGGTGGTGAGGGGGAATCTGATTGAAACTTCCAGAATACTGAACAGCCTGGACATAGTGGACGTTGGAAAGATCTTTCCATTTGACAGGAGAGACTTTAAGACCGTGCTGTCCCCCTCAAAATGGACACCCTGCAGTTTGTGTATCGACCAGACAGTTCAACAGATGATGCCATTTCCACCACCCTCCATCTGAACTTCACCAACCTGGAGAAGTAGGACACCTACATCAGATTACTGTTCATTGACTCGGTTTTGCATTTAACACAATCATTCCTCAGCACCTGATTGGAAAGCAGAGTCTGCTGGACCTAAATACCTCCCTTGGTAACTGGATCCTAGACTTGGTGACTGGGAGACCCTCAGTCAGTCCGGATGGGGAACAGCATCTCCAACACCATCATACTGAGCACAGATGGGCCCCTTAGGGCTGTGTTCAGTCCACTGCTGTTCACCCTGATGGCAGATGACTGTGCAGCAATGCACAGGTTGAATCACATCATCAAGTTAGTGTCATAGAGATGTATAGCACGGAAACAGACCTTTCGGTCCAACTCGTCCATCCCAACCAGATAATCCAATGTAATCTAGTCCCATTTGGTGGCACTTGGAT
This sequence comes from Chiloscyllium plagiosum, assembly GCF_004010195.1. NCBI lineage: Eukaryota > Metazoa > Chordata > Chondrichthyes > Orectolobiformes > Hemiscylliidae > Chiloscyllium > Chiloscyllium plagiosum. Next base: position 1,135,580 of record NC_057719.1, on the reverse strand, counting down.
CACATCCCTCTAAGCCCTTCCTATTCATATACCCATCCAGATGCCTTTTAAATAATGCAGTTGTACCAGCCTCCACCACTTCCTCAGCTCATTCCATATATGCACCACCCTTTACATGAAAAGTTGCCCCTTAGGTCATTTTTATATTTTTCCCCTCTCAGCCTAAACCTACGCCCTCTAGTTCTGCACTCTCCCACCCCAGGGAAAAGATTTTAACACAATTTATCCCTATATGCCCTACATGATTTTCTAAACCTCTAAGAGGGAACTCCTTAGCCTTTGATGCTCCAGAGAAAACAGCCCCAGCCTATTCAGCCTGTCCTTATAGCTCAGATCCTCCAACCCTGGCAACACCCTTTTCTGAACCCTTTCAAGTTTCACAACATCTTTCCGATAGCAAGGAGACCAGAATTGCACGCAATATTCCAAAAGTAGCCTAACCAATGTTTTGTACAGCTGCGACATGACCTCCCAATTCCTGTATTCAATACTCTGACCAAATAAAAGGAAAGCATAGCAAAAGCCTTCTTCACTATCCTATCTACCTGCCACTCCACTTTCAAAGAGCTATGAACCTGCATTCCAAGGTCTCTTTGTTCAGCAATACTCTCTAGGAACTTCCCATTAAGTGAAAGCAAATTTTTGTTTGTCCTGTTCGGGTCCGAACTCTGCTGGTTTAAAGGTGGTCCGGAGTCCGTGTGGGATGAGTTGGTTACGGAGGCAGGCACTGAGGAAGCAAATACGGAGGCAGGCACTATTCCTGATGAAGGGCTTTTGCCCGAAACGTCGATTTTGAAGCTCCTTGGATGCTGCCTGAACTGCTGTGCTCTTCCAGCACCACTAATCCAGAACCTTCCCATTAAGTGTATAAGTCCTACTAAGATTTGCTTTCCCAAAATGCAGCACCTCGCATTTATCTATATTAAATTCCATCTGCCACTCCTCAGCCCATTGGCCCATTTGATCAAGATCCCATTGTAATCTTATAGGAGAAAGTGAGGACTGCAGATGCTGGAGATCAGAGCTGAAAATGTGTTGCTGGAAAAGCTCAGCAGGTCAGGCAGCATC
>NC_057719.1:1115244-1134505 GCF_004010195.1 Chiloscyllium plagiosum | reverse complement strand
TTCGGGCAGGACCCCTTCTCCATTCCTGAAGAAGGGCTCATGCCCGAAACGTCGATTCTCCTGCTCCTTGGATGCTGCCTGACCTGCTGTGCTTTTCCAGTAATACATTTTCAGATTCCATTGTAATGTGTCCACTACACCTCCAATTTTGGTATCATCTGCCAACTTAATAACTTTAAATAAATGACAAAAAATAGTGGACCCAGCACCGATCCTTGTGGCACACCACTGGTCTCAGGCCTCTAGTCTGAAAAACAATCCTCCACCACCACTGTCTTCTACCGTCGAGCCAGTTCTGTATCTAAGTAGCTAGGTCTCCCTGTCTTCCATGAGATCTAACCTTGCTAATCAGTTTCCCATTGGGAACCTTGTCGAAACCCTTACTGAAGTTCATATAAATTACGTCCATCGCTCTGCCCTTATAAATCCTCTTTGTTACTTCTTCAAAAAACTCAATCAAGTTTGAGAGACATGATTTCCCACGCAGAAAGCCATGTTGACTATCCTTAATCAGTCCTTGCCTTTCTAAATACGTGTACATCTTGTCCCTCAGGATTCCCTCCAACAACTTGCCCACCACCAACATCAGGCTCACCGGTCTACAGTTCCCTGGCTTGTCCTTAACATCTTTCTTAAATAATGGTACGTTAGCCAACCTCCAGTCTTCTGGCACCTCATCTGATGATGCAGATATCTCAGCAAGAGGCCCAGCAATCACTTCTCTAGCTTCCCACAAATTTCTAGGGTACACCTGATCAGGTCCTGGGGATTTATCCACCTTTCTGCATTTCAAGACATCCAGTGCTTCCTCCTCTCTAATATTTTTCAAGATGTCACCATCTATTTCTCACATTCTGTATCTTCCATGTTCTTCTCCACAGTAAACACTGATGCAAAATACTCGTTTAATTTCTTCCCCATCACCTGAGCTCCATACAAAGGCTGCCTTGATTTTTGAGGGGTCCTATTAGCTGCAGCAGCTAACAGACTGGTGCAGAGCCAACGATCGGTCTCTGAATGTGGACAAAACAAAAGAGATGGTTGTTGACTTCAGGATGGCACGGAGTGACCACACTCTGCTGGATATAGATGGTTCCCCGTGGAGATCGTGAAGAGCACCAGATTTCTTGGCGTACAACTGGCGGAGAATCTCACCTGGACACAACACAAGCTCCATAGCCAAATAAGCCTAGCAGCATCTCTATTTTTTGCACAGGTTGAGGAAAGCCCACTCCCAGCCCTCCATCCTCACCACATTCTACAGAGGGTTCATTGAGAGTACCCTGAGCTCTGCATCACTGCTTGGTTTGGGAATTGCACCGTCTCGGATCATTAAGGCCCTACAATGGATAGTGAGGACAGCACAACCTACACACTTGTACACGGCATTAAGTGCATAAGAAGTGCAAAACATTCAAGTTACAGTGTAATTGAAGAATGATAAATAATAGGCATTATTCGAGCAGCAATTCAAAGGCGTGCAAAGATTTCAGATGGGAAAGAGTCTGATCATACTGTGTTAAGGAGCCTGATGGCTTGGGGGAAGAAGCTGTTGCACAGTCTGGCTGTGAGAGACTGAATGCTCCAGTATCTTCTGTCAGATGGCAGGAGGGAGAAGAGTTTGAGTGAGGGGTGTGTGGGATCTTCCACAATGCCCTTAGCCTTTCGGATGCAGCGCGTGGTAAATGCCTGTAATGGAGGGAAGAGAGACCTTGATGAGAGAGATCCTTGAGTAATCGCAGGATGATGTTGAGTCTTCTTCAAATTTTTGTTTGCAAAGTTTGACATGGTCTCAACCCTTCCTGTCTCTCTTCCACAGCCACACAACTCTCCATGATCCCTGCACTCCCTCCTAGCCTCAATGGCCTCCCAATTTTAATCAACCCACCATAGCTGGTAACACCTTCAGCTACCTGTGTCTGGAATTCTCAAATTCAAAATCCTGATCTACATGTCTGTCTCCACCTTTAAAAAGCTCCTTAAAACCTACTTTGACCAAGTGTCTTGTGTGGTACAATATTAAATTCTGTCTGATCATGCTCTGGTGATGTGCCATGGGAATGTTTCACTATGTTAAAGATGCCATGATGCCATAGTAATGCAACTTTTGTCACAAAGGCACACCTTTTAACGTGTCAACTTGTGCTTACAACTAGACAGGGACATGCTCTGGCTAAGGACAGCAGTTTCAGCCCTTTAGGGAAGGAAACAAGTTGGGTCTTTAGAACGATCAACAGCTTCATAAATTCAAACTTGCCGAAAAGGAGACATTTTGTCAAGGCCCTTCAGCTTCCATTCATCAGGACTATTTCCAAGAATACCAGTTCAAAAGGGAAAAGTTATTTTTATAATGGGGGGGGGGGGGTATGCTTGATAAGTGAACTCTGATTGGTAGAGAGAATGCTCCAATTATTGATGACAGCTTGGTTATTAGCTGTCAATCAATTAATTGGTACATTCTCCATGGTAACCCCACTATCAATGAATCAGCACACTCTTCTCAGCAGCCAGATTCTGTGAAGGTGAAGGGTTTTGTGGAAAAACACATCCTTTTTCTTCACTGTGGATTCCCCTCACCCCTTCTCTCCCACAACAACGATCGGGTCCCACACTAAAATAAAAGTTGCAGATACTAGAAATCAGCAACAAAAACAGAAAGTGTTGGAGAAATTCAAGTCTTGCAGCATTGTGGAGAGAAAGCAGAGTTAACGTTTTGGGTCCAGTGACCCTTCTTCAGAATTGATCCCCCTGATCCTCACTCACTACCCACCAGTCTTCCCATCCAGAGGATCATCAGTTGTCATTTCTACTTCCTCCAATGGGATACCACCACCAGACACACTTCCCCCACCCTGTGGAGTGCATTATTTCCCCCTCCAACTCTATTTTGGTTTAATCCCTGCCCTCCCCTTCACTGTTTGATCACACAGCATTGCCCTTTTGTGAAGGGCACTGCTTGTCACTGGCCACTTGGGTGTTTTCCTATCTTCCTGGTGGTGGGAATTGAATAAAGATTCACACACCTTGTGTCTCACACCTGCACACACACACCACGGGTGCTAGGGAAAAGTAAGCACTACCGCAGTTAGGCGGTAGTGTGGGGGGTTAAAAAATTTAAAAAAACAGGAGTGTCAGAGAAAAAGATTCCCCCAGCCCCCACCATGTCAGCATCCTGCGAGGACTGTTCCCTCTGGGACACCCTGCTCCACTCCTTCACTTCCAGACTGTCCCCACACCTCCATGGCACCATCCCATGTAATAGGTAGTGTAACACCTACCCATTTATCTCCTCCCTATCCAGACACACCTTCCGGGCGAAGAACAAATTCACCTGCATGTCACTCAATCTAGTCTGTTGTATCACTGCGCACAATGTGGTCTGCTCTGGAAAATGCAGATTTGGGGACCACTTCGCAAAACACCTGTGTTCTGTCTGTTAAAAATGCCCCTGAGCGTCCAGGTATCTGCCACTTCAACACGCCACCGTGTTCCCATGCCAGCATTTGTCAGAGGGTCTGCTGCAGTGTTTCAGGGAGCCTCAGCGCAAACTTGAAGAAGATCTTGAGAATCCACTTTGAGGACCCTGCAGCCTTTAGGACTCAGCATCAAGTTCATTAACTTTAGAACCTGAATCCAGCGTTCCATTTTTTAAAAAAATCCATCCCCACACCCAGTTCTGTAATGACGTTGTGCTAAAAGCAACCAGTCACTTGTTCTATCCTATTCTTAACTCCTATCTTTTATTCAGATTTTCTTCTCTCCTGGAACGCTACCCATTATCTCCATGATTAACAACCCTTCCATATACCCCCCGCCTTCGTCTTCAGCATAAATGCCACTTTTTCCTAGTTGCTAACAGTCATGATGAGGTACGCTGGACTGGAGGCATTATCTCTTCCCACAGATGTTGCCAGATCTGCAGAGTTTCGCCAACAATTTCTGTTTTTGTATAAATGGTGTTTTCCTTGAATTGGAGTTGGTATTAGCAAATTGTCCCGAGGAGTCAAGATGAAATGCATTGACAACAACATTCTTATTTTATCAGCCAATAAAGTCATAAATTGTGTTTGTGACCATGCACCATAAATATTTCATGCTGAGATTATGTTCCCGGACTAGGACCCCTCCCAGTTGCAATGCTCCTGCCCAGGGCTATAACGTACAACTCTCTCCTGCTCTCATTTCCCTTGACTCGGGCTCAGTTACAACTCTCCCTTCCTGGTTGCAATGCCATAGACTCTGGGCTCGGTTACAGCTCTGCCTCCGGTTGTATTACTACGGGCTCGGTTAAAGCTCTCTCCCCAGTTGCAGTGCTGTAGTCCCCGGGCTCGGTTGCAATTCCCCAGACCCTGGGCTTAGCTGCAGCTCTGTCCTCGGTTTGCAATGCCCCGGGCTCGGCTGCAGCTCTGTCCTCGGTTTGCAATGCCCCGGGCTCGGTTACAGCTCTCTCTCAGGTTTGCAATGCCCTAGACCCCGGACTCGGTTACAGCGCTCTCCCCGGTTGCAATGCCCTAGACCCCGGGCTCGGTTCCAGCTCTCTCCCCGGTTTGCAATGCCCCGGGCTCGGTTACAGCTCTCTCCCCGGTTTGCAATGCCCCGGGCTCGGTTACAGCGCTCTCCCCGGTTGCAATGCCCTAGACCCCGGGCTCGGTTACAGCTCTCTCCCCGGTTTGCAATGTCCCTTTCTTACCCTGTCCTGCTGTGGACGCCCTAGCTGCTGCTGCTGCTGCTGGAAGCCGGCCTCGATGCCGCTTTGGCTCGGGACAGGGCCTCAATCAAATTCACAGGAAATGAGCAGCTTAATCTCCTCCTCAAAATGGAAATGTCCTGTCCCAACCCTGCAGTGCTGCTACCACCTCCCTCCAATCTCAGAGATATCCAGGACATGAAAAAGCCATTCAGCCCATTGCCCTATGTGCTAGCTCCTCATTGGTGCAATCCATTAAACACACACCCCTGATCGCTACTACTTCGGACCCCTGTCGTTTTTCAAATATTCACCCAATTGTCAATTGATTTTCAGCTCCCAACTGTCTTTATTCCTTTTGCTTTTGCACTTGACACATTGACGCAGTTCCTTCTTGAGGGACAGTGTTGGAACAACAATTGTTTACAATTTACACAGATGATTTAGAGCTGGGGACCAAGTGTAGTGCGTCAAAGTTCGCAGATGACACTAAAATGAAGAGCAGAGCAATGTGTACAGAGGACACTGAAAATCTGCAGAGGGGTATAAACAAATTAAGTGAGTGGGCAAGGGTCTGGCATGTGGACTACAATGTTGCTAAATGAGAGGTCATCCATTTTGGTAGGAAATAATTTATTATCTAAATGGTGGAACATTGCAGCATGCTGCTGTGTAGAGGGACCTGGGTGTCCTTGCGCATGAATCACAAAACATTGGTTTGCAGGTGCAGCAGGTAATTAAGGAGGCAAATGGAATATTGTTCTTCATTGCTAGAGGGATGGCATTTAAAAACAGGGAGGTTATGCTGCAGCTGTACAGGGTGTTGGTGAGGCCATTTGTGGAGTACTGTGTACAGTTTTGGTCTCCTTGAGAAAAGATGTAGTGGACACTGGAGAAGGTGCAGAGGAGGTTTACTAGGTTTATTCCAAAGTTGAGACGGTTGGCTTATGAGGAGAGATTGAGTAGACTGGGATTATATTCATTGTATCCAACCTGCTAGACATACAGAACAGACAACAGGACATTGAACCTATCAACAAAGACGGCATACTCAAATACTGGACCTGTGCCTCACAACACACTTCACATTCAACAACCAAATATATGAACAAATCAACGGCACACCCATGGGCTCACCCATCTCTGGACTCATAGCAGAAGCTGTAATGCAAAGATTAGAACAAACAGTCTTACCGTAAATTCAACCCAAACTCTGGGTCAGATATGTGGATGACATCTTTGTCATCATTAGAAACACAGAAATAGAGAACACACACCGGATCATCAACGCCACACTCACAGGAATCCAATTCACTAGAGAGGAAGAAAAGGACAACCAACTCCCATTCCTAGACGTGATGGTACAGAGAACACCGAACGGAGAATTCACCACAAAGGTATACAGGAAAGCCACACACACAGACCAAGTCCTAAACTACGAAAGCAGGACGAAGGACCCGATACCCAGCATGAGCAAAACCAATGTAATGTACAAAATCCCATGCAAGGACTGCACAAAACACTACATAGGACAAACAGGAAGACAGCTAACCATCCGCATTCATGAACACCAACTAGCCACGAAACGACACGACCAGCTATCCTTAGTAGCCACACACGCAGATGACAAGCAACATGAGTTCGACTGGGACAACACTACTTTTATAGGACAAGCCAAACAGAGAACAGCCAGGGAATTGGTTGTAATTGCCGGATTAAACACTGGGTAAGTTTAGAAGAATGTGAGGTTATCTTATCCCAGAGTGGAAATGTCAAATATTAGGGGGCATAGGTTTAAAGTGAGAGTAGGAACATTTAAAGAAGTCTGAGGCAAGTTGTTTTAAGTAATAAGTACCTGGAACAAACGGCCAGGGGAGATGGTGGAAGCAAATATGTTAGCAAAGTTTACAAGGTATTTAGACAAATGAACAGGCAGGGAATAGGGGATATGGAGCATGTGCAAGCTGATGGAATTCTTTTAGAATAGACATGGTGGGCTGTATTTTTCCTGTGCTGTATTTTTCCGTGTTCTACTGAAATATATCTGACCCTAAGGGGACCCGTTAGAGTGGATACTGAGAAGAGGTTGTTTCTTGTTGGGTAGCCTAGTTGGAGGGACATGGTTTAAGAATGAGAGGTCAGCCTGTTAAGACAGAGGTGAGGAGAACACTCTTATCTCAATGGGTTATTTGTGTGTGGAATTCTCTCCTTCAGAAGATGAGGGAAGCTGGCTCATTGAATTTATTCAAGGCTGAGAGTCATAGAGTCCTGCAGCACTGAGACAGGCCCTTTGGCCAAACTGGTCCATGCCGACCAAAATGACCATCCACACTAACCCCATTTCCCTGCACTTGGCCCATATCCTTCTAATCCTTTCCTATCCATGTATTTGTCCAAATGCCTTTTAAATGTTGTTAATGTACCTGCCTCAACCACTTCCACTGGCAGCTCGTTCCATGTGCGTACCACCCTCTGTGTAAAAAGGTTGCCCCTCAGGTTCCCTTTTATTCTTTCCCCTCTAACCTTAAACTCCAACCCTGGGAAAAACACTGAGTGCATTCAGCCTATCCATGCCTGTCATGATCCTCTGCACCTCTATAAGGTCTCCCCTCAGTTTCCTGTGCTCGAAAGAAAAAAAGTCCGAGCTTGTCCAATCTCTGCTTAAAACTTAGACCAATGAGTGCAGCACCATCCTTGTAAATTTCTTCTGCACCCTTTCTAGTTTAATAACATTCTTCCTCTAACAAGATGAGCAAAACTGAAAACAATACTCCATATGCGGCCTCACCAACGTCCTGTATAACTGGAACATAACTTTCTAACTTCTGCACTCAATGCCCTGACTGATGAAGGCCAGCATGTCAAAAGCCTTCTTCACTGCCCTGTCTACCCACTTTCAGAGAATTGTAAACCCGAACTCCAAAATCGCTCTGTTCCACTACACCTTTTGAGGCCCTACCATTCACCATGAAACTCCTACCTTGATTTGACTTTCCAGAGTACCTTGTACCTATCTATATTAAACGCTATTTGCCATTTCTTGGCCCGCTTTCCCAGCTGATCAAGGTCCTGCTGCAATTTCTGAAAACCTTCCTCACTGCCCACAATACCACCTATTTTCAGGTCATTTACAAACTTACTAATCATGCCTTGTACATTTTCATCCAAATCATTGATAAATATAACAAACAGTAATGGGCCTAGCACCGACCCCTGAAACACTCCCTTGAGTTTGATATATTCTTGATCAACAAGGTAGTTGAGGGTTGTGGAGGTGGGGAGGAAAGTGTGGAGACTGCAACAAGAGTGGCCCTGATCTTATTGAATAGTGTATCAGCCTAGAGGGGATGACTGTTCCAACCTCCCATGCGGGACACCATTCAGCCTGTTAAAATCATTTTGTCATTCATTGAGATAGGAACTGATATATACCATGACTTTACTTAATATTCTGTGTATGAAATAGCACTTCCTGATTTCGCTGCAACTCCTGCCCCTTGTTCTGAATGTTTTCATCAGAGGAGATAGTTTCTCTGTGTTTACCAAATCAAATCCTATTGTCATTTTAAATAAATCCCCACTCAGCCTCCTAAAGTCACAGACACCAACCAAGTTAAACCATTCTCTTAGTTAATATTCAGCTTCCCTTTTAAAAACTGCTGTTACTTAAAGTCCACTTCATCCAGTGTGTAAAAGTATTTGTTTCAAAATCTACCATTTTCTTACTATTCGTTGCAGATTATTAGATCTGAGCGGTGGAGCAGACTTGATGGGCCAATGTGCCTACTTCTGATTCTATGTGTTATGGTTTGCATCTGCCCTGTAACAACTCTCCTTTGTCAATCTCTCAAAAACTTGGGTTATCCCATTTGGATAGAGGTGGCCTGATATATGAATCATGTGAAATTAGTACACAGGTACAACAAGTGATTAGGGAGGAAAGTGGAATGTTTTATGCAAGGTGGATGGAGTATAAGAGTAGTGAAGTTTTACTACAATTGTACAGGAATCCACTGCACCCAGCATCCACAGTGTTTTGCTTTACTGTCTAGTTCACTGCTGCTTCTCTTTCAGGAATGCGAACCTCAGATATGTTCACTTTCATTGTTTCCTGTTTCCCTTCTGGTTATTGTTTAGCTTTCACAGCCACATTTTCTTCCTTACTGACTGTCTCCTGCTTGGATTTACCCCATTTGGGTGTTCCAACCTTTGTGCTTTGAGTTACCCCAGAATCACAGTGGATATTTCCATGAAATTCAATGCTCCTTAGACTGCTGTTCTCGCTGCATTCTGAGATCTGTTACACTCTGCCACGCACTGCCATATGCATGCTGTCAACCTCTCTCTTTCTCTCTCTCTCTCTCTCTCCGCCCACCGCCCCGTCCATCAGTACCACCTCACACTGCCTCAAAGCTGTTGCAGTCCCCAGTTCCAGTTCATTCTTCCCCTCATCCAATAATTTTTTCTTCCTTTAAGAAACTCTAAAACCACTGGGTACTCAAGCCCCTCTGAATTATTCTTCCCCACTCCTTTGCTTTGACTCCATCCCTTCATCTATTTCCATTCCTTGTTGTATAATTATTCTGACATTTTGTTCTCCAAATAATCTGTGCTCAGTAAAGTTTTATGCCTTCATGCCACATACTCAATAAATTTCGGGCACATCCTTTCGTCACCTTCACCGCAAAGCCCATTTTCTTTGGACAAGAATCTTCTCCCCACTCCATGGACCCTTTCACCCCATAATTCCCCCACAGTCCCTGACCTGGACCCTTCCCCTCTGGCCTTTTAGCTGCCTTTGATCTCTTCATGAAGAACTGCCAACATGATGTTGGCAGCCTTAATTTCTCTGCTCCCCTTGTCCACACTAACCTGGCTGCATCCAAACTTGCTGCACTCCATTCCCTCAGGTCCAACCCTGACCTTGTTCTCAAACCTGCCAACAAGGAGAGTGCTGACCTCTACCTGGCAGAAGCTGAGTGCTGAGTCTCAGACACTTCTTCCCATCTCTCCATGGATCATGACTTCACCTCAAACTATAGTTTCTAAGTCTGTCACTGACTTAATCTTCTCTAGAAATCTCCCCTCCCCTGCTTCCCACTTTGTCATATCCTTGGCTCTGCACAGCCCACTTCTACCTCCTTCCCAAATGCACCAACAGGATTGCCTATCTAACCTGTTCCTGCTCCATCAAACGTTTTGCTTCCTTTCATTCTGTCTTTTTCTCCTGGTTCGCTATCTTTCCACTAACATTCTTTTGATGGTCTACGTCTGTTCAACAATTTCCAGTTTCCTTGCTTCACTCACATCCTCTTCACCATGGACTTTGTAATTCCTCTGCATCACTGCCCTCTCCCCCTGCAGATAATCTTTTTACACTTATTCCTTAACAGAGGTCTCATCCATTAGCCCTCTCCTTTGCCTAGCGCTAAGCTCATTCTCCCTTTGAACATTTTTTTCTCTGATTTGTTTTAGTTCCACCATTAACACTCCAAATATAAGATGTGGCCATGACTAAACAAAAAAAAACTGCAGATGCTGGAATCATAAGTAGACAAACGCGAGGTTGGAAGAACACAGCAAGCCAGGCAGTGTCAGAAGGTGGAGAAGTGAACGTTTTACACATAACCCTTTTTCAGGATGTGAGAGTAGAGGGAGGCACAGATAAAGAAGTGGGGAGGGAATGATGGGCTGGGGAGAGTAACAGAATGCTGAGGTGGTGATAGGTGAACACCGGTGGTGGGTATGATCTGGTTGGCCTATGGGAATGATGAATCCGGTTGATAGCTGGAAGGAATGTTTGGTAGGTGGAATGGAAGGTAAGGGCGGGGCTGGAAAAGGATCAGGGAATGGGTGGGAAGACTAACCACATGGGCTGTAGTTGTATCTGTCATTTTGTGGGGTAGCTGGAACAATCCTTAATCCAGTTTTATATGTTCCCTCTTGATGGTGATACTTAAAGGGTGAGATTCAAGAGAGAAAAATAGTTAATAGATAATATATTTAATTTTTGCTGTTTAATATCATGTGGTTAGTCACTGAAATGTACTCTCACAAGGCTGCAGATGTTCTTTAACAGAGAACATATGTTTATTACACAAAAGAAGAAATAAACAAACAAAGCAACATATATATCTATAGAAAACAGTTAGAATTATCTAGCATAAACTTAAAAAAACAGTTTTAACCTGTTACCCAACAACTTCTGTTATAGAAAGTCGATGCCAGTGAAATATTACTCGTATCTCTGCTGTTTAAATCTTAACCTAACTGATAGTTCCCAATGAGGCAGCAGTGCTAACCAATGGTGCCTTCTCTTGCTTGACTTCTCTGTCCCATTTCTCAATGAATATTCATTACAAAAATAAAAGCAAAATATTGCAGATGCTGGAAAATCTGAAATAAAAACAGAAGGTGCTCAGCAGGTCTAACAGTATCTGTGAGGAGAAAAAACAGAGTTATTGCTTCAAGTCTGAAATTGTTCCTCTTGAGAACTCTGTGGTTCCAAAGAACAGTCATATCAAATTAAAATAAAAACTCAAAATTTAGTTAGATTGAAAGGAGAGTCACATTGGTCTATTGAAAGGGTAAATCAAACGTTAACAGTGAGAAACAATGAGTTTCTAAGTTTAGAATGACAAGACACTTCTATCTCCAATAGCCCAGTTAGGAATTGTTGGCAGAAGTTTGTTTAAAGGCTGTGATAATTAGAGATAGCTGATTAGCATTATTACTTGCATGTAAGGCTAGTGCATTTCTTGTTAAAAATCACACAGTCCAACAGGTTTAATTGGAAGCACACTGGCTTTTGGAACGCCGCTCCTTCATCACAACCACCTGATGAAGGAGCGTCGCTCCGAAAGCTAGTGTGCTTCCAATTAAACCTGTTGGACTATAACCTGGTGTTGTGTGATTTTTAACTTTGTACACCCCAGTCCAACACTGGCATCTGCAAAGCATTTCTTGTTGCTATAGAGAAAACACCACTTTGAGATCAGATTACAGGCTTCCCCAGAAGCCCAATGATGTCACAAATAGTCAGTGTTTACATTCTGGTGTACTCTGCAGCTGATGTGAATTTGAAGCCAAGGTTATTGAATATCTTCAAGACTGAGATTATGAAGTTGAGGGTTACGGGAACATGCAGGAAGGCAGAGTTGAGGCCAAAATCAGATCAGCCATGAGGCGATCTCATGTAGTGTTAAAGCAGGTTCGAAAGGCTGAATAGCCTATTCCAGCTCTGATTTCTCCTGTTCTCTCTTTCCATTAATATTTTTATAAAAGTTATGCAAACTTGCTGCTTTTTTTATTCATTCCTGTGACTGGGAGTTGCTGGTTTGGCCAGCATTTATTGCCTCTCCCTAGTTGCCCCTTGAGAAGGTGGTGGTGAGCTGCCTTCTTGAACTGCTGCAATCCATGTGCTATGGGTAGACCCACAATGCCCTGAGAGAGGGAGTTCCAGGATTTTGACCCAGTGACACTAAAGGAACAGTGATATATTTCCAAGTCAGGATGGTGAGTAGCTCAGAGGGGAACATATAAAGTCTGTTTCTGTGCTGTATGACTCCATGACTCTGTGCGAAGTAATTGAGGAGAAGATTGTCATTAAGTCATGCAAGGCCAATAGGATGAAGGGCTTTTGCCCAAAACGTCGGATTTTCCTGCTCCTCGGATGCTGCCTGAACTGCTGTGCTTTTCCAGCACCACTCTACTCCAGAATCTGGTTTCCAGCATCTGCAGTCATTGTTTTTACCTCATTGTTTTTACCCAATAGGAAGAACAGCCAGGAACAGGTTAATGAACACGGCAGCACCAATAGTCTTCAGTGTATTTATTTCAATACAAGGAGTATCCTCTTCCGTGGTTACGTTAGAGCCCGGGTGTCCTTGGAGAAGGAGCACGCGGTGTCGACCAACACCCTGGAGTTGTTCAGGGAGAGGTGGGCGCCGCAGGGAGTGGAGTGCATCATTTCTCCCTCCAACTCTATTTTGATTTAGTCCCTACCCTCCCCTTCACTGTTTTGATCACACAGCACTGCCCTTTGATGTGAAGGGCAGTGTTTGTCACTGGCCACCCGGGTGTTTTCCTATCTTCCTGGTGGTGGAAATTGAATAAAGATTCGTGCACTTTGTGTCTTTCACTGTGTCTCACACCTGCACACACACACCATAGGTGCTGGGGAAAAAAATAAGCACTACCGCACTTAGGTGGTAGTGTGGGGGTTTTAAAAAAAAAGAAAAAAATACCCAAAAAAAAATACAAGGAGTATAACAGGTAAGGCAGATGAGCTTAGGGTCTGGATTAGTACATGAGGCTACGATGTGGTCGCCATTACAGAAACTTAGTAGAGAGAAGGGCAGGACCAGCAGCTCAATGTTCCAGGGTTTAGATGTTTCAGGAGTGATAGAGAGGGATGTAAAACGGTTGGAGGAGTTGCATTACTTATTAAGAAGAATGTCACAGCTGTACTGTTAGAGGACAGCTTGGAAAGCTCATCCAGCGAGACCACATGGATGGAACTTTGGAAATAAAAAAGGTGCAATCACGATGATGGGGTTTACATTAAAAACCTTCAAACAGCCAACGACATATAATAACAGATATCTAGGCGGATAATAGAAAGATGTGAAAACAATAGTGTTGTTGTAATGGGTGATTTTAACTTCCAAATGTTGACTGGGACTCTATTTGTGTTAGGGGCTTATTTGGGGCAGAGTTTGTTGGTGCAAAAGTGTCAATAGACCAACTAGGGAAGGGGCTACTCTAGACCTTGTATTGGTGAAAGAGCCTGATCAAGTGATTGAGGTCTCTGTGAGAGGGCATTTAGGAAACAGAATAATAATTTGTTGTTACATGTATTTTCACAAAAGATAACAAAAAGTTTTATAATTCACCATACCACAGCACCTAAATTAATCACAGAAATCATTCATAAGTAAAAATTCATCACAGCTCAAGTAACAGTTCTAGGTTCAGGGTACACTGGAAAACCAGGCTGAAACTGCCATGCAGAGCCAGGTCAAGACGTCCACACTGGGTTGGGACTGTCCCACCATGCTGAGATGAGACCTCCACAGTGAGCCATTGGAAAACCCAGAAATTACCTGCAAAGCAAGAATGAGACCATCACGCTAGTAATACACCTTCACATCAAGCTGCTGGAATACCCAGAAGCTGCCAAATAAGACCTCCATGCTGGGCATGACTGTCACTCCAGGCTGAGACCACCCCTCCTGGACAAGACCACCACACCAGGAGACAACCACACTTGGAGGCCGCCACACTGGGAGACCGCCACACTGGGAGACCACCACACTGGGTGTCCATCACACTGGGAGACCGCCACACTGGGAGTCCATCACACTGGGAGGCCGCCACACTGGGACACCATCACACTGGGAGACCATCACACTGGGAGACCGCCACACTGGGAGTCCATCACACTGGGAGACCGCCACACTGGGAGACCATCACACTGGGAGACCATCACACTGGGAGACCATCACACTGGGAGACCATCACACTGGGAGACCATCACACTGGGAGACCATCACACTGGGAGACCATCACACTGGGAGACCATCACACTGGGAGACCATCACACTGGGAGACCATCACACTGGGAGACCATCACACTGGGAGACCATCACACTGGGAGACCATCACACTGGGAGACCATCACACTGGGAGACCATCACACTGGGAGACCGCCTCACTGGGAGACCATCACACTGGGAGACCGCCACACTGGGAGAACGCCACACTGGGAGACCATCACACTGGGAGACCGCCTCACTGGGAGACCATCACACTGGGAGACCGCCACACTGGGAGAACGCCACACTGGGAGACCATCACACTGGGAGACCGCCTCACTGGGAGACCATCACACTGGGAGCCCGCCACACTGGGAGACCATCACACTGGGAAACCATCACACTGGGAGACCCCCACACTGGGAGACCATCACACTGGGAGACGGCCTGACTGGGAGTCCGCCATACTGGGAGACCGCCTCACTGGGAGACCGCTACACTGGGAGACCATCACACTGGGAGACCGCCTCACTGGGAGACCGCCGCACTGGGAGACCATCACACTGGGAGACCATCACACTGGGAGCCCGCCACACTGGGAGTCCACCACACTGGGAGACCGCCTCACTAGGAGACCGCCACACTGGAAGACCGCCACACTGGGAGTCCGCCACACTGGGAGACCGCCACACTGGGAGACCGCCACACTGGGAGTCCACCTCACTGGGAGACCATCACACTGGGAGACCACCACACTGGGAAACCATCACACTGGGAGACCCCTACACTGGGAGACCATCACACTGGGTGACCGCCTGACTGGGAGTCCGCCACACTGGGAGACCGCCTCACTGGGAGACCGCTACACTGGGAGACCATCACACTGGGAGACCGCCTCACTGGGAGACCGCCGCACTGGGAGACCATCACACTGGGAGACCGCCTCACTGGGAGACCATCACACTGGGAGACCGCCACACTGGGAGTCCATCACACTGGGAGACCCCTACACTGGGAGACCGCCTGACTGGGAGTCCGCCACACTGGGAGACCGCCTCACTGGGAGACCGCTACACTGGGAGACCATCACACTGGGAGACCGCCTCACTGGGAGACCATCACACTGGGAGACCGCCACACTGGGAGTCCATCACACTGGGAGACCCCTACACTGGGAGACCGCCTGACTGGGAGTCCGCCACACTGGGAGACCGCCTCACTGGGAGACCGCCTCACTGGGAGATCATCACACTGGGAGACCACCACACTGAGAGACCGCCTCACTGGGAGACCTTCACACTGGGAGACCGCCACACTGGGAGACCATCACACTGGGAGACCATCACACTGGGAGACCGCCTCACTGGGAGACCATCACACTGGGAGACCGCCACACTGGGAGACCACCACACTGGGAAACCATCACACTGGGAGACCCCTACACTGGGAGACCATCACACTGGGAGACCGCCTGACTGGGAGTCCGCCACACTGGGAGACCGCCTCACTGGGAGACCGCTACACTGGGAGACCATCACACTGGGAGACCGCCTCACTGGGAGACCGCCGCACTGGGAGACCATCACACTGGGAGACCATCACACTGGGAGTCCGCCACAATGGGAGTCCGCCACACTGGGAGTCCGCCACACTGGGAGACCGCCTCACTGGGAGACCGCCTCACTGGGAGACCGCCTCACTGGGAGACCGCCAAGCTGGGAGACCGCCACACTGGGAGACCGACCACACTGGGAGTCCGCCACACTGGGAGACCGCGTCACTGGGAGACCGCCTCACTGGGAGTCCGCCACACTGGGAGACCGCCACACTGGGAGACCGCCACACTGGGAGACCGCCTCACTGGGAGACCGCCTCACTGGGAGACAATCACATTGGGAGACCATCACACTGGGAGACCATCACACTGGGAGACTGCCACATTGACAAGACTGGGATATCATAGATATTACAGAAACATGGCTCAGGGATGGACAGGACAGGCAGCTTAATGTTCCAGGATACAAATGCTACAGGGAGGACCAAAAAGGAGGCAAGAAGTAGGGGGAGTGGTGTTTTTGGTAAGGGACAGCATTACAGCTGTACAGAGGGAGGATATTCCAGGAAATACATCCAGGGAAGTTATTTGGGTGGAACTAAGAAATAAGAAAGGGATGATCACCTTATTGGGATTGTGTTATAGACCCCCTAATAGTCAGAGGGAAACTGAGAAACAAATTTGTAAGGAGATTTCAGTTAGCTGTAAGAATAATAGGGTGGTTATGGTAGGGGCTTTTAACTTTCCAAACATAGACTGAGACTGCCATAGTGTTACAGGTTTAGATGGAGAGGAATTTGTTAAGCATGTAGAAGAACATTTTCAGATTCAGTATGTGGATGTACCTATTAGAGAAGGTGCAAAACTTGACCTACTCTTGCGAAATAAGGCAGGGCAGGTGACTGAGGTGTCAGTGGGAGAGCACTTTGGGGCTAGTGACCATAATTCTATTAGTTTTAAAATAGTGATGGAAAAGGATAGACCAGATCTAAAAGTTGAAGTTAAAATTTGGAGAAAGGCCAATTTTGACGATATTAGGCAAAAACTTTCAAACGCTGATTGGGGGCAGATGTTCACAGGTAAAGGGACAACTAGAAAATGGCAAGCCTTCAGAAATGAGATAATGAGAGTCCAGACCAGTATATTTCTGTTAGGGTGAAAGGAAGGTATAGGGAATGCCGGATGACTAAAGAAATCGAGGTTTTGGTTAAGAAAAAGAAGGAAGCAGATGTCAGGTGCGGCTCCACACAAAGGCAGAAGTGCATCCTGCAGATGCTGGAGATCAGAGTTTAGATTAGAGTGGTGTTGGAAAAACACAGCAGGTCAGGCAGCATCCAAGGAGCAAGAAAATCGACGTTTCGGGCAAAAGCCCTTCATCAGGAATGAAGGCCTGAAAGGCTTTTGCCCGAAACGTCGATTTTCCTGCTCCTCCGATGCAGCCTGATCTGCTGTGCTTTTCCAGCACCACTCTAATCGCGGCTCCACACAAAGGCCGCCCTGCGGATCTTTGAGGGGCCCTATTCTCTTCCTAGTTACTCTTTTATACTTAATGTATTTGTAAAAACCCTTTGGATTTTCCTTAACTCTATTTGCCAAAGCTATCTCATGTCCTCTTTCAGCCCTCCTGATTTCTCCTACTGCCTTTATGAGTGTGGAATGGACTGCCAGAAGAAGTGGT
The DNA here is from genome assembly GCF_004010195.1 of Chiloscyllium plagiosum. NCBI lineage: Eukaryota > Metazoa > Chordata > Chondrichthyes > Orectolobiformes > Hemiscylliidae > Chiloscyllium > Chiloscyllium plagiosum. Next base: position 1,117,049 of record NC_057719.1, on the reverse strand, counting down.
GGAGGCTGGTACAGTTGCAAGATTTAAAAGGCATCTGGGTGGGTATATGAATAGGAAGAGTCTGGAGAGATATAGACCACCACAATGGGAGACCCCCACACTGGGAGACCATCACACTGGGAGACCACCACACTGAGAGACCATCACACTGGGAGACCGCCACACTGGGAGACCATCACACTGGGAGACCATCACACTGGGAGACCATCCCACGGGGAGACCATCCCACTGGGAACCATCACACTGGGAGACCATCACACTGGGAGACCATCCCACTGGGAGACCATCCCACTGGGAGACCATCACACTGGGAGACCATCACACTGGGAGACCGCCTCACTGGGAGACCGCCTCACTGGGAGGCCGCCTCACTAGGAGACCATATACTCCTACTGCCTTTATACTCTTCTAAGGAATCGCTCGATCTATTTATAGACCAATGAGGCTGACTTCGGTGGTGGGTGACTTGTTGGAGGGAATCCTGGGGGACAGGATGTACATGTATTTGGAAAGGCAAGGTTGATTAGGGATAGTCAACATGGCTTTGTGCGTGGGAAATCATGTCTCACAAACTCAATTGAGTTTTTTTAATGGAGTAACAAAGAGAATTGATGAGGGCAGAATGGTGGACGTGATATATATGGACTTCAGTAAGGCATTTGGCAAGCTTCCCCATGGGGAACTGGTTAGCAATGTTAGATCTCACAGAATACAGGGAGAACTAGCCATTTGGATATAGAACTGGCTCAAAGGTAGAAGACAGAGGGTGGTGGTGGAGGTTGCTTTTCAGATTGGGGGCCTGTGACCAGTGGAGTGCCACAAGGATCGGTGCTGGGTCCACTACTTTTCATCATTTATATAAATGATTTGGATGTGAGCATAATAGATACAGTTAGTAAGTTTGCAGATGACAGCAAAGAAGGTTATCTCAGATTACAACAGGATCTTGATCAGATGGGCCAATGGGCTGAGAAGTGGCGGATGGAGTTTAATTTAGATAAATGTGAGGTGCTGCATTTTGGGCTTGCAAGTCTTAGCAGGACTTATACACTTAATGGTAAGGTCGTGGGAGTGTTGCTGAACAAAGAGACCTTGGAGTGAAGGTTCATAGCTCCTTTAACGTTGAGTCGCAGGTAGATAGGATAGTGAAGAAGGTGTTTGGTATGCTTTCCTTTATTGTTCAGAGTATTGAGTACAGGGGTTAGGAGGTCATGTTGCAGCTGTACAGGACATTGGTTAGGCCACTTTTGGAATATTACCTGCAACTCTGGTCTTCTCCCTATTGGAAGGATGTTGTGAAAGTTGAAAGGGTTCAGAAAAGATTTACAAGGATATTGCCAGGATTGGAGGATTTGAGCTATAGGGAGTGGCTGAACAGACTGGTGCTGTTTTCCCTGGAGTGTTGGAGGTTTCGGGTGAGAGGGGAAAGATATAGAAGAGACCTTAGGGGCAACGTTTTCACACAGAGGGTGGTGCGTGTGTGGAATGGACTGCCAGAGGAAGTGGTGGAGGCTGGTACAGATGCAAGATATAAAAGGCATCTGGGTGGGCATATGAATAGGAAGAGTCTGGAGAGATATAGACCACCACAATGGGAGACCCCCACACTGGTAGACCATCACACTGGGAGACCATCACACTGGGAGAACATCACACTGAGAGACCATCACACTGGGAGACCATTACACTGGGAGACCATCACATTGGGAGACCACCACACTGAGAGACCATCACACTGGGAGACCGCCACACTGGGAGACCATCACACTGGGAGACGGCCACACAGGGAGACCGCCTCACTGGGA
>NC_057719.1:1113636-1114744 GCF_004010195.1 Chiloscyllium plagiosum | reverse complement strand
GCATGTCCCTTTGAAAACAAGGGATAGGAAAGGCAAGATTTGTGAACCATGAATGACAGCTTGTGCAACTAGCCAAGGGGAAAAGGGAAGCGTACATAAGGTCCAGGCAGCTACGAACTGAATGGGCCTTGGAGGAATATCAGGAGAGTAGGACCAATCTTAAACAAGGAATCAAGTGGGCTAAAAGCGGTAATGAAATAACTTTAGCGAGCAGAATTAAGCAAAGTCCCAAGGCCTTTTATTCTTGTCTAAGATGCAAGAGGGTAACTAGAGAAAGGATTGAACCACTAAAGGTTAAGGAAGGAACTTTGTGTGCCGAACCTGCGAAAATGGGTGAGATTCTCAATGATTACTTTGCATCAGTGCTCACTGAGAGATGGACGTGATGAGGTTTGTTTACTCTGGGTCATGTTGACATAAGGAGGGGAGATGTTTTGGGCTAAAGGATATTAAGGTGGACATATCCCCAGGACCAGATGGGATCTATCCCAGGTTGCTGAGGGAAGTGAGAGACAAAATAGCTGGCGCCCTGACAAAAATCTTTGTAGCATCTTTAAACACATGTGAGGTAACGGAGGACTGGAGAGTTGCTAATGTTGTCCCCCTGTATGAGAAGGGTAGTAGGGATATTCCAGATAACTACAGACCAGTGAGCCTGACTTCAGTGGTGGGAAAGTTGCTGGAGAAGGTGCCAAGGGATGAAATCTATTTATATTTGGAAAAGAATGGACTTATCAGTGAGCGGCAAAATGGTTTTGTGTGGGGTAGATCGTGCCATACCAATGTAAAAGAGTTCTTTGAGGAAGTAACCAAGTCGATAGATGAAGGAAGGGCAGTAGATATCTATACAGAGGAACCTCGATTATCTGAACAAGATGGGCGGGCACTAGTTCATTCGGATAATTGATTATTTGGTTAATTAATTCAATGTCCTCTCTAGGGCTCGGAGTTTTCTGTTACGTCTGCTCCCTGTTCAGGAGATGAGACAGCAGCAGCACACTACATGTGAGCCCCCACCTCCGTCCATCCCCCAAACCGATCCAACACCACCCCCAGCCCTCCCCCAATCCCTTCCAACAGTGCCCCCCAAATCTGTCGAACACTGCCC
>NC_057719.1:1095420-1113431 GCF_004010195.1 Chiloscyllium plagiosum | reverse complement strand
ATCCAAAAGTGCCTCCTCCGTCCAACACTCAAGCTCCATCCAACACCACCCCCGCGCCCCCAACCCCGTCCAACACCTCCCCTGGCCCCCCCACCTCCTCTCCAGGGCAGCCAGACTTGACATCAACAACAAGACTGCTGACGCTGGTGGCTTTTGGGGCTGAGAGTCTCCAAATAGTGCGCGCACACAAACTTTTTACTGTAACTTTTTGACATGTTCCACCTTTGCCCTGTACGGTATCTGGGGAAGAGGGGGGGTTTAGGGTACACGTCTGTGTAGAACTCCAGGGAAAGTTGGTGGGGGGGATGACCTCGAGGGCGTGACGCCATTCATTTGGAGAGAGTGACTGGACTGTTCAGGACTGTTCTCGGCAGCGTTTCAATAAGGCCGAGTTTGTTTTTAATCATTGTACCTGTCAACAAAAGACATGATCAGGGTTGAAATATGTTGAGATGTAACATTTCCATCGGGAGCTCAAGATCTCCTTCGGATAATCCAATATTCGGATAATCGCGGTTCCTCTGTACATGGACTTTAGTAAGGCATTTGATAAGGTTCCCCATGTTAACTAATGGAGAAAGTGAAGTCACATGGTGTGCAGGATGTTATAGCTAGGTGGATAAAGAACTGGTTGAGAATTGAATTGAATTGAATTTGAATTGTATTGAATTTATTGTCACATATACCAAGCAACAGGAGACAGAGAGTAGTAGTTGAAGGGAGTTTCTCGAAATGGAGAAAAGTGACCAGTGGTGTTCCACAGGGATAAGCGCTGGGGGCCACTGTTGTTTTTGATATACATAAATGATCTGGAAGAGGGCATTGTTAGTCTGATCAGCAAGTTTGCAGATGACACGAAGATTAGTGGAGTAGCAGAAAGCATAGGGGTCTGTCAAAGAATACAGGAAAATTATAGATAGACTGGAGAGTTGGCCGGAGAATTGGCAGAAGGAGTTCAATCCAGGCAAATGTGAGATGATGTATTTTGGGAAGTCTAATTCTAGAGCAAACTATACTGTAAATGGAAGAGCCTTGGGAAAAGTTGATGAGCAGAGAGATCTGGGAGTTCAGGTCCATTGTATCCTGAAGGCTGCTGCACAGGTGGATAGAGTGGTCAAGAAAGCATATAGTATGCTTGCCTCCATCGGACGGGATATTGAGTATAAGAGCTGGCAGGTCTTGTTAAAATTGTACAAGACATTGGTTCGGCCGCATTTAGAATACTGGTCACCACATTACCAAAAGGATGTGGACGCTTCGGAGAGGGTGCAGAGAAGGTTTACGAGGATATTGCCTGGTATGGAAGGTGCTAGCTATGAAGAGGGGTTGAGTAGGTTAGGATTGTTTTCATTAGACAAAAGAAAATTGAGGGGGGATCTGATTGAGATTTACAAAATAATGAATGGTGTACTCAGGGTAGATAGAGATAAGCTTTTTCCTAGGAGGGTGAGGGATTCAATAACGAGAGGTCACGCATTCAAGATGAGAGATGGAAAGTTTAAGGGGGATACATGTGGAAAGTACTTCACACAGAGGGTGGTAGGTGCCTGGGACGCGTTGCCAGCAGAGGTGGTACAGGAAGGCACAGTAGATTCATTTAAAGTGCATCTGGACAGATACGTGAGTAGGTGGGGAGCAGAGGGATACAGATGCTTAGGAATTGGGCGACAGGTTTAGCAAGTGGATTTAGATCAGCTCAGGCTTGGAGAGCCAAAGGGCCTGTTCCTGGGCTGTAAACCTTTCTTTGTTTCTTTCTTTGATGTGAATATAGGAAGTATATTTAATAGGTTTGAAGATGACACCAAAATTGGAGGTGTGGTGGATAGTGAAGAAGGTTAAGCGCAGCAGGTCAGGCAGCATCCAGGGAACAGGAGAATTGACGTTTCGGGCATAAGCCCTGAAGAAGGGCTTATGCCCGAAACGTCGATTCTCCTGTTCCCTGGATGCTGCCTGACCTGCTGCGCTTTTCCAGCAACACATTTCCAGCTCTGATCTCCAGCATCTGCAGACCTCACTTTCTCCAGTGAAGAAGGTTACCACAGAGTACAATGGGATCTTCATCAGATGGTCCAATGGGCTGAGGAGTGGCAGAGGGAATTTAATTCAGATAAATGTGAGGTGCTGCATTTTGGAAAATCAAATCTGAGCAGGACTTATACACTTAATGGGAAGTGTTGCTGAACAGAGAGACCTTGGAGTACAGGTTCATAGGTCCTTGAAAGTGGAGTCGCAGGTAGATAGGATAGTGAAGAAGGCATTTAGTATGCTTTCCTTTGTAGGAATTTGGAGGTCATGTTGCAGCTGTACAGGACACTGGTTAGGCCACTTTTGGAATATTGTGTGCAATTCTATCGGAAGGATGTTGTGAAACTTGAAAGGGTTCAGAAAAGATTTACAAGGATGTTGCCAGGGTTGGAGGATTTGAGCTACAGGGAGAGGCTGAACAGGCTGGGGCTGTTTTCCCTGGAGCGTCAGAGGCTGAGGGGTGACCTTATAGAGGTTTATAAAATCCTGAGGGGCATGTTTAGGGTAAATAAACAAAGTCTTTTCCCTGGGTTGGGGGAGTCCAGAACTAGAGGGCAAAGATTTAGGGTGAGAGGGGAAAAATTTAAAATGCACCTAAGGGCCAATTTATTCACCCAGAGGATGGTGCAAATATGGAATGAGCTGCCAGAGGAAGTGGTGGAAGGTGGTACAATGACAGCATTTGAAAGGCATCTGGTTAGGTATATAATAGGAAGAGTTTAGAGGGATATGGGCAAAGTGCTGGCAAATGGGAGCTAGATTAGTTTAGGCTATCTGGTTGGCATGGATGAGTTTGACCGAAGGGTCTGTTTCTGTGCTGTATATCTCTATGACTTGATGAAAATGGATAACAGTTTAAAAATTTAATTAGGAGCCCAGTATTGATCAGGGAGCACCAGGGCACTTAGTTATTAGTGGTTATGAGGCTAAAGGGGTTGAGGAATATCAAGAGAGAGAGAACAGTAGTGTGTTGCTGAGATAGAGGATCAGCCATGATCATTTAGGATGAGGGAACAGATTCATTGGGCAACCCCTGCCTTCTAGGAGAAAGTGATGATTGCAGATGAGGCTCATTCCTGATGAGGGCTTATGCCCGAAACATCGATTCTCCTTCTCCTCAAATGCTGCCTGACCTGCCGTGCTTTTCCAACTCGTGCCTTCAGTGGTGTTTTATTCATTCAGGGGATGTGGGTGTCATTGAGTTTTTCAGTTCCTAGTTGCCCCTTGAGAAGGTGGGGGTGAGCTGCCTTCTTGAACCGCTGGAGTCCACGTGCTGTGGGTTGACCCACAATGCCCTTAGGGAGGGGATTCCAGGATTCTGACCCAGCGACTGTGAAGGAACGGCGATACATTTCCAAGTCAGGATGGTGAGGGGCTCGGAGGGGAACTTGCAGGGGGTGGTGTTCCCATGTATCTGCTGCTATTGTCCTTCTAGATGGAAGCGGTTGTGGGTTTAGAAGGCGCTGTTTGAGGATCATCAGTGAGTTTCTGCAGTGCATCTTGCAGATGGTACACACTGTGTCGGTGATAGAGGGAGTGGATGCTTGTCGATGTGGTGCTAATCAAGTGGCTGCTTTGTCCTGGATGATTTCAAGCATCTCGACAGGGAGTTACCGTGGACCTGAACCTGCGCTGAACTCGTCGTACAAATACTGTGGCCACAGGAGCAGGTCAGAAGCTAGAAATACTGCAATGAGTAACTTACATTCTGACTCCCCAAAACCTGTCCAGCATCTACAAGGCACAAGCCAGGAGTGGGATGAAATATATTTCCCACTTCCCTGGATGGGTGCAGCTCCAACAACACTCAAGAAGCTGAACAGCATTCAGGACAAAGCAGACCACTTGACTGGCACCACATCCACAAATTTATTAGCTTCACCCCATGCAAGGATTGCTGCGGTATGTTTGATGAGAGTTTGGAGTTGGGCATTGGAGAGCAGCTGGGGAAGTGCTGGAGTAATATGGAGCTAAAGGAGACAGGAATGAGGGTTTCAGCAACAGCTGAGCTGAGACAGGAGCTGAGTCCTACCATGTCGCAGAAGTGAAAACTGCTTGTGTCTGCAATGGAGAACAGTGTATGGGGTCGGAAGTCAACTTGGAGTTCAGAGAGCCCTGAGGCGATGAAGGGTAAAGACTTAACAATTGTTGTGGCCTTACCGAGGAGCACAGGCATTCAGCAGCTCTAGTTGCCCTGTGATTCAGTATGATTGTAATCTCAAACCTGCATTCTGGCTGACCCCAGTAAGCTGCCACCCCCTCCCTTAACTAGAGCAAACTTTACAGCAGTCAAGTTTTAGGTGGGTTTTAGTCTGGCCATCATTGGGGGGGGGAGGAAGAGATTCTGGGTTGAGTTTAACATTGTGTGGTATAATTACATGCACAGCTCCCTGAACCAATATGTACTAGCTGCAAGCACTCAAAATGTGGTTTCTCAGCCCCTTCGAAATGGGGCTTATTGAATCTCACCACACAGCCAGAGGTAACCACAGCAGCAACTGATAGAAATTGATGCGTGAGTTGCTGGGGGCGTGGGTGCAGTTGCTTTTATTTGCAGGATTGCAACCCTTTGCTTGTTTTACCTCTGATTGTTTTAGACAATGGGACTAGTTTAATTGTGAAAACTGGGCAGCATGGGCAAGTTGGGCTGAAGGGCCTGTTTCCATGCTGTAAGCCTCTTTAGCTCTAAATGTGAGGTTACAGGGATGCTTGGGGGGGGGGGGGGGGCTGAGTCTGGATGGAATGCTCTTCAGAGAGATGGTGCAGACTTGATGGGCCAAATGGTCTCTTTCCTTGCTGTAGGGATTCTATGAAAACTGTTGAATTGTTATTAAAAACCCACCTGATTCACTGATATTCTTTAGGAAGGGAATCTGCAGCCCTGAACTGGTCTGACCTACATGTGACTCCTGTGCAATGCGGCTGACTAGTAACTGCCCACTGACCTGACTGAGCAAGCTGCTCAGTCTGATAAAACCAAGGAATGAGCAGTGAAACCTGGTGTCATGTGTATATCTGTAAGAATGATTTTTAACAGAAGTTGAATTGAATAACCAATTTCTCATGGCAATCTGCCCAACCCCCGCACTGTAGTTCACAGATGCTGGTGCCCTCGTATACATCTGACACACTGCTTCCGACTCTAGCTTGTCACCCAGCTACTGGTTCACTCAGTACACAGGAGCATTTCTCTAGTTTAGTGACTACAGGCTTGTAAGGTAATAGTTTGATGCACAAGTTTCTAATAAAACAAGGTCACTCTGTAGTGAACTGTGTTGAAATGTGTGTTGCTGGAAAAGCACAGCAGGTCAGGCAGCATCCGACGAGCAGGAGAGTTGACATTTCAGGCATAAGTTCTTCATCAGGAATGTTGGGGCGGAGAAGGGGGTTGAGTGATAAATGGGAGATTGGAGGTGGGGCTGGTGGGGCAGGTAGCTGGGAAGGCAGTAGTAGATGAAGGTGGGGATTAATTGTGATAGGTCGGGCAGGAGGGTGCAGAGGAAAGGTGGAAAGGAAGATGGGTAGGTGGTACAATTCAAGAGGGCGGTGCCGAGTTGGAGGGTTGGATCTGGGATGAGGTGGGGGGAGGAGAGATGAGGAAACCAACTACCTTCCCCCCCCCCCCAGCCCCAGCCTCACCCTCCTATTTATGTCTCAGCCCCCTTCCCAAACCCCCAACATTCCTGATGAAGGGCTTACGCCCGAAATGTCGACTGTCCTGCTCCTCAGATGCTGCCTGACCTGGTGTGTTTTTCCAGCACCACTCTTTTTTTGACTCTGATTTCCAGCATCTGCAGTACTCACTTTCTTGTGTAGTGAACTGTGTGGTGGCTCTATCAACCCTTGAGCAATGGCACCATTGGGTGGGGGGGTGGCAGACAGCAGAGTGGAATAAAAATCACAAACCAGGTAAGCAGTGATTTTACTGAATGTTGGAGTGGGCTGCTGATTCCTATATCTGTATAACCAATGGTATACTCCTAACTTCCTTTCCTTTACTGTAAACAAAGACAGCATTGCATCTTTGTAGCACCTAGCACAATCTCCCAAACAGTTTTCAGAAGTCATTTTGAAGTGCAGTCAACCGATTTTGATGAAGGGGTCCCAGCACAAGGGGAGAATACCCTGCTCCTCTTCAAAGGAGTAACCCTGGGGTACTCGCACCAGGAACAGCACGTTTGCGGATGACACCAAAACTGGAGGTGCAGTGGACAGCGAAGAAGGTTACTGCCGAGTACAACAGGACCTTGATCCGATGGGCCAAAGAGTGGCAGTTAGAGTTTAATCTAGGTAAATGAGAGATGCTGCATTTTGGAAAGGCAAATCAGGGCAGGACTTATACACTTAATCTGAAGGTCCTGGGGATTGTTGCTGAACAAAGAGACTTTGAATGCAGGGTCATGGTCCCTTGAAAGTGGAGTCACAGGTAGATAGGATAGTGAAGAAGGCGTTTGGTACACTTTCCTTTATTGGTCAGTGCATTGAGTATAGGAGTTGGGAAGTCACTTTGCAACTGTACAGGAAATTGGTTAGGCCACTTTTGGAATATTGTGTGTAATTCTGGTCTCCCTGCTATAAGAAGGATGCTGCTAAACTTGAGGGGGGTCAAAAAAGATTTATACGGATGTTGCCAGGGTTAGAGTGTAAATTTAAAAATTCTCGGACCTCTTGAAGGTTGCAAAATAGCACTCTTTTATTGTTATCGGGCCGGCTGGCAGATCAATTAGCAAAACTCAGGGTATCAAAGAGATGACCCTGAATAAGCTCAAAACATTTCAAAATCTTAAAGTGGCAGCATAATTTGTACCCTTATTTTGCGTAATCATATCATTTTGCTCTGATTCCCACCATATAATGCTTCTAGTCTTAATTAGGTTCTCTTGAGGTAATTCATACATTAGTGTTGTTTCTCACACAAAATAAACAATACTGTTAATGTGGTGTTATTTGCATCACTGAGATAATACCTAGGTTACAATCAATATTCCGTTATAGCACCTGTTTGGGAAACAGACAGATACTTGATTATGCCAGGATTCATACATTCCTTGGTCCATTCTCATGGTCACTGTGCTTAGCCATTTTAAAAGGCAAGTTATTATTGCAAAAAGGAGACTTACAAAATTGAGAATTTTAGCTGTTATTTCCCCAATACTTTATCATTCCCTCCTTTTGATCATTTCATGATCAACTGGGCCATTCCTAAAGTTTACGACAAAAGCAATCAAGATATCAATGACCATAAGCATTTGAATGCAAGAATGCAGACAATTACATTAAGTAATAAAGTCCCAAAATGAAAAAGAAATGCCACCAATACTCCCAAAGAGACCTTTAAATGGTCACCATCCAGTAAAACTACTGATCTTATCATGATCCATTACATTAAGTTTCTGGACCTCCTGGCTAATGTGCCTGGGGAGAATCTGTCAGAAATGTAGGTGCAGCATTCCTTTCCTACAATGCACAAGGGCCACCCTCCTCAGCTAGTAGAAAGTCCAAGACCAAATGATTCTGAAGGGTCACTGTCCTGATCGCGACCATATCAGCATGATATTAGTCATGGTATCTGCAGTATTATTGGCGACAATTTCCAGTATTATTCTTAATCTACCTAATTTGGTTCCCTGTCAATGAATGCCAGTGGGGGGGATCCATCCCAATAAACATGAGAAGATCAGGGAGGTACCTCTTCATCCTCGGAGGTGAAGGCAACCTGTCTAAAACCCGAATAAGGGGAACCGCATACCCGATATGACATGATCCCCATTCGTTTGAGGGGAGCCATGGGTAGGCCTTGAACCCGCAAACAAAATAGGTGCCGTTATAGGCGGTTAGGCCAGAATATCCATCTTTCCATGCCCTGGAATTAGGGCCCTTCTAAAGGGACCGTGATGTTCTGTTAAGAACAGAGGACCAATCAAACAGAAAATAACCAAATTTAGTTAAATTTTGGTTTGGTTCAATCCATGGGATAGTTAAACAGCATCGACTAGTCCCCATATATAAGCCACTAGAGATGCTCCCATTTTTACTAAAACAAATAATGTCATTAATAGTATTATTAAGGACTACCAGGAAAGGGGGTATATGGGATCTGTTGTAGCCAGATTGCTACCAATCCCAGACCAGGGTCATTTCATACCTACTGACTGCCATTGCTCAATTTTATCCCAGGAGGTCCAGCGTATTAGTTGTTTGGCCACCTCAGGCCAGCTAAAAGAGAGAGGCTAAAGAGGGATAACCCCCTGTGAATCGGGTGGCAAAAGTTGAGCACATACCCAACTTTTCCCATCATTTGGGCACTTTGATAAGCCAAATACAAAAAGGCATTGAGATGTTTAGATCGTCTTGGTCGCTTTCCCAGAGACAAAACAGTGTCAGCATGAAAACCTTCTGCTCCCAAAGTAAATTCCTTCATTCCTGAAGAAGGGCTCATGCCCGAAAAGTCGATTCTCCTGCTCCTTGGATGTTGCCTGACCTGCTGCGCTTTTCCAGCAACACATTTTCACCCCCCAATGTCATCAAAGTCACCAGAATCTAATGCATTTTTTCTCTGTCCTTGTCTGTTCCTTCACTGACTGGTTTATGCCAGGATTCATGCAGTCCTTGTTCCATTCTCATGGTCACTGTGCTTAGCCATTTTAAAAGGCAAGTTATTATCACAAAAAGGAGACTTACAAAATGGAGGATTTAGCTATTATTTCCCCAATACTTTATCAGGAGGATTTGAGTTATAGGGAGAGGCTGAATAGACTGGGCTATTTTCTCTGGAGAAAGTGAGGTCTGCAGATGCTGGAGATCAAAGTTGAAACTTTATTGCTGGAACAGCACAGCAGGTCAGGCAGCATCCAGGGAACAGGAGATTCGACGTTTCGGGCACAGGCCCTTCTTCAGGAATTCCTGAAGAAGGGCCTGTGCCCGAAACGTCGAATCTCCTGTTCCCTGGATGCTGCCTGACCTGCTGTGCTGTTCCAGCAATAAAGTTTCAACTATTTTCTCTGGAACATTGGAGTGATGATCTTATAGAGCTTCATAAAATCATGAGGGGCATGGATAGGGTGGATAGTAAAGGCGTTTTTCCCAGGTTAGGGAGACCCAAAACCAGAGGGCATAGGTTTAAAGTGAGAGGGGAAGGATTTAAAAGGGACCGAAAGGGAAACTTCTTCATGGTGCGTGTATGGAATGAGCTGCTAGAGGAAGTGGTGGAGGCTGGTACAATTACAGTATTTAAAATGCATCTGAATGGGTACATGAATAGGAAGGGTTTAGAGGGATATGGGCCAAGTGCTGGCAAATGGGACTAGATTAATTTAGGATATCTGGTCGCCATGGATGAATTGGACCAAAGGGTCTGCTTCCATGCTGTACAATTCTGTGACTGTGGTGCTGTGGGCAGTGCCAGGATTTATTTGCCTGTTCCAGAGGGAAGTTGAGGGTTAACTGGGTACTACTAAGGAATGGAGGTCAGAGTTTGGATGGTTGGATAAGGACAGGAGGTTCTGGAATCTGAAGGATTCTGGTGAAGCTGTTGTACTCTGTCGCAGTCGGGCTGCATCTTGATTGTACTGACTTTTGAAGATGATATTGTAGAAATCAGTTTTACAAATTGTATTGTTGTGGTGAGATTTAACCTTCTACCCCCCAGTCCTTGCCCCAGTACCAGAGTTGCTGTGTTCCAGGGTATGCTGCAGCCTCTAGCCAACAGAAGTGGATTGTTAATCAGCCTTTGTTGTATCCTACAGAGCTGCATCATGGATGTAGCTAATCATGGACTGGTGCTGCTGCAACAGTTGAATATCCAGAGGGAGTTTGGTTTCCTGTGTGACTGCACCGTTGCAGTTGGGGACATTCACTTTAAAGCTCATCGATCAGTGCTGGCTGCATTTTCCAATTACTTCAAAATGATTTTTATTCATCAGTCAAGGTAAGAGACATCTATCTCTTCCTCTGTCTGTCTGTCTCTCTCCCTCTCTCTCTCTCCCCCCCCCCTCTCTCTCTCTCTCTCTCTCTGCCTGTCCGTCTCTCTCCCTCTCTCTCTCTGCTTGCCTGTCTGTCTCTCTCTGCCTGTCTCTCTCTCTCTCTCTCTCTGCCTGTCTCTCTCTCGCTCTCTCTGCCTGTCTCTCTCTGCCTGTCTCTCTCCCTCCCTTCATCTCCCTCACCTTTGATCTCTTCCTCATTCTGTTATTGGTTAGTTTGGGGTTGGAGGCTACCCTTACATCCCCAGCTTCTAAATCCTGAGTTTATTTGTCTAATACCTGACTAAGTGCTGCCCTATCCTACTGCCCTATTTGGCAGGACAATGACTGCTGCTTTGAACTGTTCCAGTATGGGAGCAGTTAGCTGCATGACTGGCTTTCGATGCAGCCCCATGGCATAGGTTCAATTTCTGAGCTGATACAAGTCACCACCCGGGCGCCCTCTTACTCCACATGGTCTGATACGCAGCAGTGGCTCTAGATTGGCCCACCTCCAATTTTTATTCATTCACGGGATGAGGCTGGCCAGGCCAGTATTTATTGTCCATCCCTAATTGCCAAGAGGGCAGTTAGGAGTCAACCATATTGTTGTGGGTGTGGAGTCACATGCAGGCAAGACCGTAGAAGATTGAGATTTTCTTCCCCTAAAGGACATCAGGGAGCCAGATGAGTTTTTCTGACAATCGACAATGAACATAGTCATCATTAGATTCTTAATTCCAGATTTTTATTGAATTTGAATTCCACCATCTGGCGGAATTGAACCAGTGTCCCCAGAACATTAGCTGGGTCTCTGGGTTAACAATAAAGCAATAATACCACTAGACCATGCCCTCCCCTAGTTGTGTCGCTTTAATGAGGGATCAAGCTATGTCCACTGAGACAAAGACGACTATCACTTTGCAAAGCCTGCATTTCCAAAGCAGTTTCACGATTCCACGCCATCCCAATGTGCGTCACAGGAAGAAAATGTAGTCAACAGCTTAGTGCACAGCAACCTCCCATCCAGCGATATGACAGGGGCCTGATTATCCTGGTTGATGGTAAGACTGAGGCTAGGACACCAGAGAGAACGCTGCTCTGCATTGAAATCACAGCGGTCTGTTCTCTTACACCCACTTGAGGCGTTTGGTTTGACCTCTCTCTGTTTGGTGTCTCCGGTGTGATGGTGTGGGTTGACGCTTTTGGAGTAAGTTTTGAAGAGAGCGCGCAGCGGGAGTTTAACTCTTTGGCTTCTGTTTTGCCCGACAGCGACTATATCAAGGTCCAGCCAGTGGACATACAGCCAGACATCTTCAGCTACCTGCTGCACCTGATGTACACAGGCAAAGGTCCGAAACAGCCCGTGGATCCAAACCGCCTGGAGGAGGGCATCCGCTTCCTGCATGCCTACAACCTGGTCCATGAGGCGGGCCACGCTGGGCAGGTCTTCGTCCAGCATCCTGACGTGCTGCCTCTGCAGTCGCCCAACCTGTACGGCATCCAGATCTCTGGCTCCCAGAAGCTGACCGTGAGGGACCTCCAGCCTTCCAGCAGTCGGAGTGGCGCGTCGAGCCAGGGCGCAGACCCACTCTGCCAAGTATCAGTTGGTGTGCCGTCCAACATCCCCGAGCATCGGTACGCCCGCGCCCCGGTGATCACGGCTAGCAGCCAGGACTCTGCTGGACAGCTAGTGTCGGACGATCACAGCCAGAACCTGTCGGCGGGTTCCCGGGGCGGACCCTCAGCTGGGCTGCAGGTCCCCGGCCTCAACTTCAAGCGGGGCAAACACCATAAACTCTACTCGTGCCACTACTGTGGAGAGCGGTTCAGCGTGCGGAGCAGTCTGCGCGATCACTTGTACTCTCACGCCAGTGGAGCGCTCCCCCATGGGATCACCTCACAGAGCCGGACCTTCGCTGACCCTTCGGAGCCCGGCGAGGAGGCAGAGAAACCCGAGGGGGTCCAGAGTTCGGGGACTGAGCCCCTCCTCTCACCACTCGACCAACAGGACAGTACCAGCCTGGATGAGCAGCCTCCAGTTGCCTTGACGCTGACCATTGATGCCAGCGGGGATACGGTCGAGACCTCCAGCAGCTTTGGCATTGCCAAGCGAAGGAAGTTTGCCTGCAGTGTCTGTGGCCGTGAGTGTCTGAAAAGCCTGGGGCTTGAGCAATGGGGAGGGGCTGCGGCTGTAGGGGAGCTAAGAAGAGCCTGAGGGGCAACGAATGGTTTTAGTGTTTGGGGCTGGGGTAAGGGTCACTTGATAGTGAGATGGGGGATGGGTGTGGGGGGGAGCTGGCTGTGAACTGCACTGGTTGAAACTCCACATCCGCCAGGACCTCAGCTAATCCTGAGCTTTGGGTCCCATACCTGAAGACAGCCGGTTGTTCTCCAGGTAGAACCTGCATTCCTTCGCTCTCTGACCTCTCCAAGTTCACATCCCTCCTGATCTCTGTGATCGTCTCCAGCCTCTCAACTCGCCGAAATGTATGTCCAGTCTTCTAATGACAGCATCCCGTAATTCTATTCACTGCACCATTGGCAGCTGTGCCTTTGGTTACTTGTGGAGAAAGTGAGGTCTGCAGACGCTGGAGATCAAAGCTGAAACTTTATTGCTGAGTCTTCTAATGACAGCATCCCGTAATTCTATTCACTGCACCATTGGCAGCTGTGCCTTTGGTTACTTGTGTCACAAATCCTAGAATTTTCTCTTAACATGGAAACAAAAACAGAAATAGC
Organism: Chiloscyllium plagiosum; assembly: GCF_004010195.1. Taxonomy (NCBI): domain Eukaryota; kingdom Metazoa; phylum Chordata; class Chondrichthyes; order Orectolobiformes; family Hemiscylliidae; genus Chiloscyllium; species Chiloscyllium plagiosum. Next base: position 1,100,706 of record NC_057719.1, on the reverse strand, counting down.
TGGGAAAGCTCAGCAGGTCTGGCAGCATCTATAGAGAGAACTGAGTTCCAAGGAAGGGTCACCGGGCCTCAAACAATAACTCTGATTTCTCTTCACAGGTGCTGTCAGTCCTGCTGAGCTTTTCCAGCCACTTCTGTTTTTGTTTCTGATTACAGTATCCACAGTTCCTTTGTTTTTTTATCGAGAATTCTCTCTTCCTCTGCCTCTTGGAATGCTTCTTTAACACATTCTTTAAAACTTACCTTTAACTATGTTTTTGGTTATCTGATTGTGGGTTTATTTAGATAAACTCTCTGCAATGTTTGACTCCGAATGCATTGATTGTTCTTGCTGCTGGCAGCTTCTGCGTAATTCCTAACATTTCCCTATCGTTTAAGGCCTGCCTTAAGTCAGCGATAACTAATGGCCTGCTCTCCCACACAGGCAGCCTGGGCATCTGGTTGTTTTCTGAGCCCTGTATCCCTCCACTTCAAGCTGAGGACTTAAGTTAGTACGAGCTGAAAAATGTGTTGCTGGAAAAGCGCAGCAGGTCAGGCAGCATCCAAGGAGCAGGAGAATCGACGTTTCGGGCATAAGCCCCTCTTTCATTCCTGAAGAAGGGCTTATGCCGGAAATGTCAATTCTCCTGCTCCTTGGATGCTGCCTAACCTGCTGCCCTTATCCAGCAACACATTTTCAGCTCTGATCTCCAGCATCTGCAGTCCTCACTTTCTCCTATTTAAGTTAGTACGGCCTGAGAGCTGGCTAATTCATAGAAGTTAAAAATCACATAACACTAGGTTATAGTCCAACAGGTTTATTTGAAAGTACAAGCTTTTGGAGCGCTGCTCCTTCATCAGGTAGCTAGTGGAGCAGGATCGTAGGACACAGAGATTATAGTAAAAGATCAAAGTGTCATACAACTGATATGATATATTGAACAAACCTAGATTGCTGTTACATCTTTAATCACTTAGAATGGGGATTGACATTTCAATCAATTATTATGTAAATTCCAGAACATCTTTCAATTCACAGTCCCGAGATAACTTAAGGTTTTATGAGTATATAAAAAAAGTGACATCTCAACTCGGACAATGAGTTAAAGATGTGAGGTAAGAGTCTGTCTGTATTCCAACTTTGAGCTTGCAGTTGCAGATTTGCAGGTACATTCTATTTTGTTCAAAAAGCACACAATCTGTAGGCGGTCAGTCTGTGTGACATTTTATAAATTCCTACTTTGCAAATTGAACATACTCTAACCTCACATCTTTAATGCATTGTCTGAGCTGAAGTATTTTTTATTTATATACTGATAAAACCTTAAGTTATCTCGGGACTGTGAATTGAAAGATGTTCTGAAATTTACATAAGAATTGATTGAAATCTGCATCCCCATTATAAGTGATTAAAGACGTAACAGCAATCTAGGTTAATTCTATACATCACATCAGTTGTATGACACTTTAATCGTTTACTAAAATTCCGTGTCCTGTGATCCTGCCCCACTAGTTACCTGACGAAGGAGCAGCACTCTGAAAGCTTGCACTTCCAATTAAACCTGTTGGACTATAACCTGGTGTTGTGTGATTTTTAATTGTGCCCACCTCGGTCCAACGCAGGCACCTCCACATCATAATTAACAGAAGACATAGTTGGGATAAAGAGGACGTTTTCAGGACAGAATCCATAAAAATCAGTGTTGGGGCCACAGTTGTTTCTAAAATGTTTTAATGGCTCGGAGGGTAAAATATGCTATCACCAGATTTGCAGATGACACAACAGCAGGTGGGAAGGTGAAGATGACTCACAGTTAATAGAGGGAGAAAGGCAGGGTAAGTAAGCAGGTGGATGGAATATAGTGTGGGATATGTGATGTTTTATACTTCGACAGGAAGAATAGAGGAGCAGAATATAATTGAACTGGGGGGTGATTTGCAGAAAGCTACAGCACAAATTAATTAGGGAGTCTTTGCACATGAGTCTCAGACGGTTAATGTCCAAGCTCAGCAGGTTACGGGTAAGACAAATGGAATGTTGGCTTTTCATTAAAAGGGAGTGAAGTATAAAAACAGAGAGGTCTTGTTAAAGCTATACAAGGCGTCAGTTAGACTTCAACTGGAATATTGTGGACAGTTTTGGACCCATTATTTGTGAAAGATACATTGGCATTGGAGGCAGACCAGAGAAGGGTCACGCAGCTGTTCCCAGGGATGGAGGAACTCTCATGTGGAGGGATTGAGTGGGTTGGCCTGTACTCATTGGAGTTTAGAAAAAGAGAGGTCATTTTATTGAAATATACAAAATTCTTAACAACAAAACCAGAAATTGCTGGAAAGTGTGGCAGCATCTGTGGAGAGAAATTTCTTAGAATCCCTACAGTGTGGAAGAAGGTCATTAGGGCCCTAGTCCACACCAACCCTCTGAAGAGCATCTACCCATTCCCATTCCCCTACCTATCAACGCATTTCCTATGGCTAAAGCACCTAACCTACACATCTTTGAACACTATGGGGTAATTTATCATGGCCAATCCACCTGACCTGCACATCTTTAGACTGCGGGAGGAAACTGGAGCACCCGGAGGAAATCCATGCAGATACGGGAGAACGTGCAGAGTTGACATTTCGGGTGTAATGACTCTTTACAAGGAGCTTGACAAGGTAGATGCAGAAAGGTTTTTCTGCTTGTGGGAGTTTCTAGGACCAGAAGGCATCATCTCACAGTAAGACCGAGTTGAGGAATTTCTTCTCTGAGGGGATTGAATCTGTGGAATTCTTGGCTGCTGAGGAGTGCCAAGGCCAGGTCGTTAACTATGGTCAAGGTTGTGATAGACAGATTTTTCAGGGAACCAAGAGAGGGAAAGGCAGAAACGTGAAGTTAAAGGATATCAGATCAGTCATGATATTATTGATTGGTGGAGCAGACTTGATGGGCTGAATGGCCTACTGCTGCTCCTGTGCCTTCAGCAGCTGGTGAAATTTAAATTCACTGAATAATCTAGAATTGAATGCTTGTCTCAGTGGTGGTAAGAATGACGAGTGTGCTTGATTATCGTTACTTGGTCACTTAGTTGCATCAAAGCGCTACAAAATCTAAACAGAGAAATGAAACTGGACTGGCCATTGGCATTAAGCTTGGGCACGCCAACAGCAACCTCAGCCCTATCACTCTGTAAACCCTCCTGACCATTATCTAGGGGCTAAGGTCAAAACTGGGAGAGCTGTATCTCGGACTAGTCGAGCAATAGTGTGCAATGGTCCAACACACGGAGCCAAACCTTACAGACAATGTTACTGTCAGAGTCTTCAGCATTGACTTGCCATAAAAATACCGATGGTACAAGGTTAGCTGAGGGAAATGCAGCGTTACGGGGTTAGGATAGGGGGTTTGGGTCTGGGCAGGATGGTCTTCGGAGTGTCAGTGTGGTCTCTATGGGCTGAATGGTCTCTTTCCACACTGTAAGGATTTTATGCTTCTAAGAGCAGGTCAAAGACAAGGAATCCTGTAGTAAGTAACTCACCTCCTGACTCCAAACCCTGACCACCATCTACAAGGCACAAGTCAGGAGTGTGATGGAATACTCCCCACTTGCCTGGATGGGGGCAGCTCCAACAACACTCAAGAAGTTTTTCACCATCGAGGACAAAGCAGCCACTTGATTGGCACCGCATTCACAAACACCCACTCCCTCCACCACCAACACTCAGTAGCAGCAGTGTGTACCATCTACAAGATGCACTGCAGAAACTCACCAAAGACCCTCAGACAGCACCTTCCAAACCCATGACTGCTTCCACCTAGAAGGACAAGGGCAGCAGATATATGGGAACACCACCCCCTGCAAGTTCCCCTCCGAGCCATTCACCATCCTGACTTGGAAGTATTTCGCCATTCCTTCAGTATTGCTGAGTCAAAACCCTAGAATTCCCTCCCAAAGGGCTTGTGGATGCTCCTACCTACAGCAACAGTTCACAAAGTTAGCTCAATCTAGAGAAATTGAGGCTTTGGTTAAGAAAAAGAAGGAAGCATATGTCAGTTTTGGACAGCAGAGATCGGGTGAATCCTTAGAGTATAAAGGCAGTAGTGGGAGTATACTTAAGAGGGAAATCAGGAGGGCAAAAAGGGGACATGAGATAGCTTTGGCAAACAGCATTAAGGAGAATCCAAAGGGATTTTATAAATATATTAAGGACAAAAGGGTAACTAGGGAGAGAATAGGGCCCCAGAAAGATCTGCAAGGCAGCCTATGTATGGAACAACAGGAGACGGGGGAGATACTAAACAAGTATTTTGCATCAGTGTTTACTGTGGACAAGGACATGGAAGATACAGAATGTGGGGAAATAGATGGTGACATCATAAAAAATGTACATATTATAGAGGAAGAAGTGCTGGATTTCTTAAAACGTGTTAAAGTGGATAAATCCCCAGGAACTGATCAAGTGGACCCTAGAACTCTAGGAAGCTAGGGAAGTGATTGTTGGGCCTCTTGCTGAGATATTTGTCGACAGTCATAGCTGAGGTGCCAGAAGACTGGAGGTTGGCTAACGTGGTGCCACTATATAAGAAAGGTGGTAAGGACCAGCCAGAGAAGTATAGACCAGTGAGCCTGACATCGGTGGGGGGCAAGTTGTTGGAGGGAATCCTGAGGGACAGGATTTACATGTACTCCACCAACTTCAACTAGACCCCATCACCAAGAACCTCTTCCCCTCCCCACCCCTCTCTGCCTTCCGCAAGGACTGTTCCCTTTGCCAGTCCTTGGTTTGTGCCACCCTCCCCACTAACCAACCCCCTCCCCCCACTGACCCCCTGGGTACCTTCCCCTGCAACCAGAAAAGATGCAAAACCTGTCAGCACACCAAACGCCCTCACCTCCATCCAGGGCCCCAAACAGCCCTTCCATGTCAGACAGAGGTTCACCTGTCTCTCCTCCAACCTAGTTTACTGCATCAGGTGCTCCCGCTGTGGTCTTCTCTACATCGAGGAGACTGAACGTAAACTTAGGGGACGGTTGGCCGAGCATCTCGGCAGAGCCCACAGAGGCCGACCGGACCTCCCAGTCACCGCCCATTTCAATTCCCCCTCCCACTCCCTTTCTGATGTGACCATCCTTGACCTCGTCGGTTGCCACAATGAACCACAGTGTAAATTGGAGGAACAACACCTCATCTTCTGCCTGGGCAGCCTACAGCCTTGAGACTCAACATTGAATTCTCTAATTCCAAATAACCTCCCTTCCCATCCCCCAACTCCCTTCCCAGCCCCTCCCCCTCCCTTCCACACCTCCCTGCCACCAACCGG
>NC_057719.1:1087831-1095032 GCF_004010195.1 Chiloscyllium plagiosum | reverse complement strand
CCCCAGCCTCCTGCCTGTCCCTCCTGATGCTGCCTGGCTTGCTGTGTTCCCCCAGCCTCCTGCCTGTCCCTCCTGATGCTGCCTGGCTTGCTGTGTTCCCCCAGCCTCCTGCCTGTCCCTCCTGATGCTGCCTGGCTTGCTGTGTTTCTCCAGCCTCCTGCCTGTCTACTGTGGAATCCACTATCTGCAGAGTTTTTTTTGTCTCTAATAGGATTGTTCTTGGCCTGTTTGGTAATCAACTTGCTGACCGTTCAAAAATCGCCAGGGGGAGAGGTTCGATTCCAACTTTGGGTGGCTCTCTGTGTGGAATTTGGATGTGCTCCCCTTGTCTGAGCAGGTTTGGATGTGCGAGCAGGTTTGGATGTGCTCCCCTTGTCTGGATAGTCTGGTTCTCCCACAGCCCAAAGACCTGCAGGTTAGGGTGGATTGATTAAGCTAGTGTACATAGTGTACATAGTGCCCCATAGTGTACAGGGGCATGCAGGCTAGGTGGTTTAGCTACGGGAAATGCAGGGTTACAGGGATAGGGTAGGGGAGGTGGGTAGAATGCTCTTCGTAGAGTCAGTATGGACTCGATAGGCTGAGTGGCCTCTACCTGCACTGTAGGGATTCTATAAAATACGAACAGGTGAGGCCCTTCAGCCCTTTGAGTGCACTCAGCCGTTCAATGCGATAATTGCCGCGATTCCATTTCAACACTGTTTACGTGCACTGTCCCTTTGTTGCTTTTTGTTTTTAAAAAGGAGAAACATATCCATTTCTGTCTTGAACTTCTTCAGTGACTGAGCTTCCATAACCTTTTGGGGTAGAGAATTTCTGAAGTTCACCACTCTCTGAGTGAAGAGGTTTCTCATCATTTTACTCCAAGATGGTCTGACCCTTAATTCTGAAACTTTGTCCCGTGATTTTCTACCCATTTTGGGGGTAGCATCCTCCCTCCGTATACCCTGTCGCGCCCTGTAACCCTGTGATAAGACAATTCTTCCATTATTCCTTGAGGTAAGATGTGACAGGGAATACAATCCAAACATCGTTGGTGGAAGAGCAGGCAACTCCTTCCTGCTGTTCCCGGATATTTTCCGGTGATACTCACGGTGTTGCCTTTGTGTGTCTTGTCCTGTAGATTCTCCTGACGCTGACTGCATCAGCCCGTCGCCATCGTCATTGTTTCAGCCAGCAGGAGGGGAGGACTTGCCTTCTGGCAAACACCAGCAGGAGGCGAGCGAGAGCCAGGACGGGCAGGTCGCGGAGCTGGAGGCTGCATTCCGTGAGGTCTTTGCGCAGTATGACTCAGCACAGGTTCACGCCCACTACAAATGCCAGCGGCTGGCCTGTGAGCGGGTGCAGCCTGACTACAGGAGGGGAGACAAGTTTGTTCACAAGTGGCTGTCGGACAGGGACCTGACGTATTGCGAGCGGACGGGTATTTACTGGTTGCTGTACGAAGAGGGCCAGGGTATGTACTGTTACCTGTGCCGCCGGCACGACACCCAGAACAAGCAGAACAAGACCAAGGTGTTCAACGGCACTCCTGCCGTCCGCTACAAGAAGTCAGCGCTGCAGGTCCATGCCGAATCTCAGCAGCACGCGGCTGCAGTGCACGCAGAGCTGACTGGCCGTATGTCCGAGAGGGAGATGGCGGAGAAGGAGAAAGAGGAGGGCGCGGCTCTCCACGCGCTCTTCCTGGCTGCCTACTGGTTAGCCCGCGAGGAGCTGCCCACTGCCAAGCTGCTGTCAGTGCTGAGGCTGTTAGCCGAGGCCGGCCTGAAAGGGGCCACCCACTTCCGCCGACCGGACACCCTGCGTGAGGTGTTTGTCTCGCTGGGGCAGGTGATCCGTAACCGCCTGGTGGCTCGGGTCAGGCAGGCCGGCTGCTATGGCCTGCTGTGCGACCGGGTGACTGGCTGCCCAGGCGCTGAGGCTGAGGACTCAGCCGCCCTGATGGCTTTTGTCCAGTACGTCGACCCCAAGACGGCCGAGGTGTCGACCAGCTTCCTCTTCGTGCAGGCCGCCCGCTTCAGCCCGGAGACTGACCCGTCTGAGGAGCTGGCTGGACTGATCAGCCGCACCATGGCCCGGCTGGAGCTGCCTGTCCAGCGTATGGCCTCACTGGTGACTGACGGTGGCGAGGTCATGACCTCGGAGCGTGTTGGGGTGGCCACCAGGCTGCAGGAACTCAACCCGTCCCTCATCGCCTTCCACTGCCTGTGTCACCGCCTGATGCTGGCGGGAGCCTCGTCTTGCCCGGACTGTCGCTACCTCCTCAGGGTGGAATCCTACCTGGAGCAGCTGTGGGAGCTGCTGGAGAAGTGCCCAGTCCTGGCTGAGGCCTACCTCAGTGTCAGGCTGGAGAAGGCCCTGCCCAGCGGGCGGCTGAAGGCGGCTCTGCTGCGTAGGCTGAAGAGGGCTTGCCGGAGGAGACGGCTTTCCTTGCAGGCCTCAGTGGAAGGGGCTTACAACGACTACGCAGCCCTACTGCAGGCCCTGAGCCAGCTGGAGCAGGCCGACGCTACAGCCTGTGGCCTAGTGACCCAGCTGAGGAGCGTGCGCTTTGCTGGGGCCCTCTACATCCTGCAGGAAGTCTCTCCCATCCTGGCTGGCCTCAGCAAGGTCTTTCGCAAGGGCACGGTGAATTACTTCACCCTGGAGCCTTCCATCAAGTACACCGTCTACAAGCTGAACGAGGCGGCAGGTTCCAGGGAGGCCCTGAGCAGGCTCCAGGCCGACCTCCTGCCCTCTGGGCGCCTGGCCTCAGCTGGTCTGCCGCCACCCAGCCCAGAGCAAGAGGCCGAGCTGTGCTCCCTGCTCGACGCCTACGTGACAGCTATCAAGGCCGACTTGCAGCGCAGGTTTGGAGCGTCCTTGCCACTGGTCTCCGCTTTCTCCATCTTCAACCCACTGCTGGTGCCGTCACCGGAGTCGGCGGACTTTGCCGAGTACGGTCAGCCCGAGATGCGGGCACTGGCCGCCCACTTCTACCGGGAAGCAGAGGGTGGAGAGACTAAGCTAACCCGGCTCCTCGGGGAGTGGGCCAAGCTCAAGTTCGACCTGCACACCTGGAAGAACAATGTGCCGGACTCGGTGCTGACCGATACCCGGGTGACTGTGACTGAGTGGTGCCTCCGCCGACTCTTCACCCTCAAGAGTGAGCTGCACCGATCGTGTGCTGCCCTCCTGCCCCTGGCAGAGGTCTCCCTCTCCATGCCCATCACCAACAGCTGGTCCGAGCGCGGCCTAGGGGCTCTCCGGAGGATCACTGCCCGGCTCCGAGGCAGCCGCTTCTTCCTCACCGAGCCCAGCACTCAGCTCCTCAACAGCCTCATGCACATCAGTGTCAACGGGCCCGAGTTTGGCACCGCCGACTGTTCTCAGGTTGTCCAGGAGGCGGCGCTCCTGTTCCTGCAGCAGAGGCGTCGCCGGTTCGCTGGGGGAGTGGGGTCCTCGGTGCAGGAGAAGCCCCCTCTGCCCTCCGGCAAGTGGGAGGAAGCAGCCGAGTCATGTTCCTCAGAGACGCCGGATGTGTGCCTCCCGAGTGAGCAGGACCTGGAGCAGCTACAACAGGAGCTGGACGAGGCTGTGAGCGTTCTGCAGCTTCCCCTGGACGGGGACAGTGACTCGGACGACAGCCTCTGCGATTGAGAGTCTGGAGCCTCGGAACCCCGGGTGTATATAACCTCCAGGGCAGAGGGAGTTCCTGCTGAGGCCTTCCCCAGTCCTTTCCCTGTCTCGCAATGTGTTCAGCAGCTCACTGTAGTTCGACAAAGAACTTTTCAGACACACCCTACTCCTGGCTGCCAGCAAAGTACCTGAAATCGCTACAGATCTCAAACAAAAACAGAAAATGCTGGAGAAACTCAGCAGCTAGCGTCATCAGTGGACAGAGGGGGAAAAGAGTTAACACTTCAGGTCCCACACAACTGATGTTCAGAATCCTCCTCCCTCAGTTCGAGTGATATCAGACTCTGAACGTTACCAAATGATCTGTGTCACAGGGAGACACTGCCCAGATCTCACTTGGTGCGGTTGGATAGACACTCTCTCGTGTTGGCCACACAGCCATATCCGGGGAACTTTACTCACGGTGCTCTCTGTAACCTGTACCCAGCTGGCCGCCCATGGATATGGACACCTGGAAGTGATTGAGGGATGGAAGGTGTGTGGAGGAGGCGATGACAGCTGGACAGAGCTTTGAACCAACACACAGCAGCTCTGAGCCCCCATGCACTGTGTTGGTCAAACTGAAAGCTGAATTCAGCAGTGCTTCTGAGAACTGTAGTAGAAATAAGACATTGAATTCATCAATTTGTAACTTTCTTTTAGTATGTGTTTTTTTTTTGAAACGGTAGATGGATTTTAAAAGTGAAAATAAATTAAACATAATTTTCATTGTTTTTGATTTATTTATTGCAGTAAGCAAGTTTCTCAATAACAGATTCATTACACATCTAGGGCTTTCAGACAAATCCATTCATTGAGTTATACAGCTTTATTTGTCTCAAATCTCCTGAAGGGGCTGACTGTCACTGGGGTACAGGGTCCACCTATCTCTCCTTAAGGGGCTGACTCTCACTGGGGTACGGGGTCCACCTCCCTCTCCTGAAGGGGCTGATTCTCACTGGGGTACGGGGTCCCCCTCCCTCTCCTGAAGGGGCTGACTCTCACTGGGGTATGGGGTTCCCCCTCCCTCTCCTGAAGGGACTGACTCTCACTGGGGTACGGGGTCTCCCTCCCTCTCCTGAAGGGGCTGACTCTCACTGGGGTACGGGGTCCCCCTCCCTTTCCTGAAAGGGCTGACCCTCACTGGGGTACGGGGCTCCCCCTCCCTCTCCTGAAGGGACTGACTCTCACTGGGGTACGGGGTCTCCCTCCTGAAGGGGCTGACTCTCACTGGGGTACAGGGTCCACCTCCCTCTCCTGAAGGGGCTGACTCTCACTGGGGTACGGGGTCCACCTCCCTCTCCTGAAGGGGCTGACTCTCACTGGGGTATGGGGTCCCCCTCCTCTCCTGAAGGGGCTGACCCTCACTGGGGTACGGGGTCTCCCTCCCTCTCCTGAAGGGGCTGACACTCACTGGGGTATGGGGTCCCCCTCCCTCTCCTGAAAGGGCTGACTCTCACTGGGGTATGGGGTCCCTCTCCTGAAGGGGCTGACACTCACTGGGGTATGGGGTCCCCCTCCCTCTCCTGAAAGGGCTGACTCTCACTGGGGTATGGGGTCCCTCTCCTGAAGGGGCTGACTCTCACTGGGGTACGGGGTCTCCCTCCATCTCCTGAAGGGGCTGACTCTCACTAGGGTACGGGTCCCCCTCCCTCTCCCGAAGGGGCTGACTCTCACTGGGGTACAGGGTCCCCCTCCCTCTCCCGAAGGGACTGACGCTCACTGGGGTACGGGGTTCCCCCTCCCTCTCCTGAAGGGGCTGACTCTCACTGGGGTACAGGGTCCCCCTCCCTCTCCTGAAGGGACTGACTCTCACTGGGGTACGGGGTCCCCCTCCCTCTCCTGAAGGGGCTGACCCTCACTGGGGTATGGGGTCTCCCTCCCTCTCCTGAAGGGGCTGACTCTCACTGGGGTATGGGTTCCCCATCCCTCTCCTGAAGGGGCTGACTCTCACTGGGGTACGGGGTCCCCCTCCCTCTCCTGAAGGGGCTGACTCTCACTGGCGTACGGGGTCTCCCTCCCTCTCCCGAAGGGACTGACTCTCACTGGGGTACGGGGTCCTCCTCGCTATCCTGAAGGGGCTGACCCTCACTGGGGTACGGGGTCCCCCTCCCTCTCCTGAAGGGGCTGACCCTCACTGGAGTATGGGGTCTCCCTCCCTCTCCCGAAGGGGCTAACTCTCACTGGGTTACGGGGTCCCCCTCCCTCTCCTGAAGGGGCTGACTCTCACTGGGGTACGGGGTTCTCCTCACTCTCCTGAAGGGGCTGACCCTCACAGGGGTACGGGGTCTGCCTCCCTTTCCTGAAGGGGCTGACTCTCAATGGGGTACGGGGTCCCCCTCCCTCACCTGAAGGGGCTGACTCTCACTGGGGTATGGGGTCCCCCTCCCTCTCCTGAAGGGGCTGACTCTCACAGGGGTATGGGGTCTCCCTCCCTCTCCTGAAGGGGCTGCTCTCACTGGGGTACGGGGTCCCCCTCCCTCCTGAAAGGGCTGACTCTCACTGGGGTACGGGGTCTCCCTCCCTCTCCAGAAGGGGCTGACCCTTACTGGGGTACGGGGTCCCTCTCCTGAAGGGGCTGACTCTCACTGGGGTACGGGGTCACTCTCCTGAAGGGGCTGACTCACACTGGGGTACGGGGTCTCCCTCCCTCTCCTGAAGGGGCTGACCCTCACTGGGGTACGGGGTCACTCTCCTGAAGGGGCTGACTCACACTGGGGTATGGGGTCCCCCTCCCTCTCCTGAAAGGGCTGACCTTCACTGGGGTACGGGGTCCCCCTCCTGAAGGGGCTGACTCTCACTGGGTTACGGGGTCCCCCTCCCTTTCCCGAGGGGGCTGACCCTCACTGGGGTACGGGGTGTCCCTCCCTCTCCTGAAGGGGCTGACCCTCACTAAGGTACGGGGTCCCCCTCCCTCTCCCGAGGGGGCTGACCCTCACTGGGGTACGGGGTCCTCCTCCCTCTCCTGAAGGGGCTGACTCTCACTGGGGTACGGGATCCTCCTCCCTCTCCTGAAGGGGCCGACCCTCACTGGGGTACGGGGTCCCCCTCACTCTCCTGAAGGGGCTGACCCTCACTGGGGTACGGGGTCCTCCTCCCTCTCCTGAAGAGGCTGACTCTCACTGGGGTACGGGGTCTCCCTCCCTCTCCTGAAGGGGCTGACTCTCACTGAGGTACGGGGTCTCCCTCCCTCTCCTGAAGGGGCTGACTCTCACTGGGGCATGGGGTCCCCCTCCCTCTCCCGAAGGGGCTGACTCTCACTGGGGTATGGGGTCCCCCTCCCTCTACTGAAGGGGCTGACCCTCACTGGGGTACGGGGTCCCCCTCCCTCTCCTGAAGGGGCTGACCCTCACTGGGGTACTGGGTCCTCCTCCCTCTCCCGAAGGGGCTGACCCTCACTGGGGTACGGGGTCCCCCTCCCTCTCCTGAAGGGGCTGACCCTCACTGGTGTATGGGGTCCCCCTCCCTCTCCCGAAGGGGCTGACCCTCACTGGGGTATGGGGTCCCCCTCCCTCTCCCGAAGGGGCTGACTCTCACTGGGGTA
>NC_057719.1:1063139-1087791 GCF_004010195.1 Chiloscyllium plagiosum | reverse complement strand
GGCTGACCCTCAATGGGGTATGGGGTCCCCCTCCCTCTCCTGAAGGGGCTGACTCTCACTGGGGTATGGGGTCCCCCTCCCTCTCCCGAAGGGGCTGACTCTCACTGGGGTACGGGGTTCCCCCTCCCTCTCCCGAAGGGGCGGACCCTCACTGGGGTATGGGCTCTCCCTCCCTTTCCTGAAGGGGCTGACCCTCACTGGGGTATGGGGTCTCCCTCTCTTTCCTGAAGGGGCTGACCCTCACTGGGGTACGGGGTCCCCCTCCCTCTCCCGAAGGGGCTGACCCTCACTGGGGTACGGGGTCCCCCTCCCTCTACTGGCGGGGCTGACCCTCACTGGGGTATGGGGTCCCCCTCCCTCTCCAGAAGGGGCTGACCCTCACTGGGGTATGGGGTCCCCCTCCCTCTCCAGAAGGTGCTGACCCTCACTGGGGTACGGGGTCTCCCCCCCTCTCCTGAAGGGGCGGACCCTCACTGGGGTACAGGATCCCCCTCCCTCTCCCGAAGGGTCTGACTCTCACTGGGGTACGGGGTTCCCCCTCCCTCTCCAGAAGGGGCTGACTCTCAATGGGGTACGGGGTCCTCCTCCCTCTCCTGAAGGGGCTGACTCTCAATGGGGTATGGGGTCTCCCTCTCTTTCCTGAAGGGGCTGACTCTCACTGGGGTGCGGGGTCTCCCTCCCTTTCCTGAAGGGGCTGACTCTCACTGGGGTACAGGGTCCCCCTCCTGAAGGGGCTGACCCTCACTGGGGTACGGGGTCCCCCTCCTGAAGGGGCTGAGCCTCACTGGGGTACGGGGTCCCCCTCCTGAAGGGGCTGAGCCTCACTGGGGTGCGGGGTTCCCCTCCTGAAGGGGCTGAGCCTCACTGGGGTACGGGGTCCCCCTCCTGAAGGGGCTGAGCCTCACTGGGGTACGGGGTCCCCCTCCTGAAGGGGCTGACTCTCACTGGGGTACGGGGTCCCCCTCCTGAAGGGGCTGACTCTCACTGGGGTACGGGGTCCCCCACCTGAAGGGGCTGACTCACTTGGGTACAGGTCATTGTTGTGGTGTGATTTCTCTTTTCCCAGTGTTGATGCAGTGCCAGGCCAGGGTTGATGAGCATGGTGATGTCAGTAAACAGGTAAGTGACAAATCACACAGGAAGTTAGTTACCTCACTGCTTCAGTTTATCTTTCCGACAGGGAAATAACTGATTTATATTCAATTAAAATAGATACCGATTTTCGTTTTCCTAAAGAGTGTTTAAATCTGGGAATTTTATCCTATGTCCAAGCGAAAGTGATGACTTAGTGGTATTATTGCTGGACTGTTAATCCAGAGACCCCCAGGTAATGTTCTGGGGATGTGGGTTCAAATCCCACCACGGCAGCTGGTGGAATTTGAATTCAATGGGAAAAAACGTCTGATGATGACCATAAATCCATTGCTGATTGTCAGGGGGGAAATACCCAACTGGTTCACTAATATCCTTTAGGAAATGAAATTGCGGACCTTACCTGGTCTGGTCTACATGTGACTCCAGGCCCACAGCAATCTGATTGACTCCTTACTGCCCTCTGAGCAATCAGGGATGGGCAATAAATGCTGGTTTAGCTGGCTGCGCCCTTATCCGTGAATGAATAAAGAAAAAGAATATTCAAAATTTGTGAGATTTGTAGCTCGGGTGCTCGTTGTTGTGGTTCTGTCGGCCTAGCTGGGAATTTGTGTTGCAGACGTTTCGTCCCCTGTCTAGGTGACATTCTCAGTGCTTGGAAGCCTCCTGTGAAGCGCTTCTGTGATGTGAAAAAGAATATTGAAATGCCACAGAATAAAAGTAGTTTTTTTCCAGGCTGAAGATTCGGCTGGGAAGTAATTCTGAAGTTTGAAGGAGGTGAATGTTGTTCCTCTTTTCAAATAGGGTAATAGGGAAATCCCTGGAAATTACACACCAGTCAGTCTTATGTCTGTGGTCAGCAAAGTTTTGGAAAGAATTCTGAGGGATAGGATTTATGACTATTTGGAAAAGCATAGTGTGATTAAAGGCAGTCAGCGTGACTTTGTGAGGGGCAGGTCATGTCTCACTAATCTTATTGAGTTCTTTGAGGAGGTGTCAAGACAGGTCGACGATGGTCGAGCAGTGGATGTGGTGTATGTGGACTTCATCAAGACATTTGATACGGTTCCCCATGGTAGGATCATTCATGAAGTCAGGAAGTATGGGATATAGGGAGAGTTGGCTGTCTGGATTCAGAATTGGATGGCTGACAGAAGGCAGAGGGTGGTTGTAGATGGAAAGTATTCTGTCTGGAGGTCAGTGTTGAGTGGGGTCCCACAGGGCTCTGTTCTTGGGCCTCTGCTCTTTGTAGTTTTTGTAAATGACTTGGATGAGGAGTTTGAGGAGTGAGTTAGTAAATTTGCAGATGACACAAAGGTTAGAGGTGCCGTTGATAGTATCAAGGGCTATTGCAGGCTGCTGCGCGACATAGACAGGATGCAGAGCTGGGCTGAGAAATGGCAGATGGAGTTCAACCCGGATAAATGCGAAGTGATGTATTTTGGAAGGTCCAACTCGAATGTGAATATAGGATTAAATACAGGATTCTTGGCAGTGTGGAGAAACAGAGGGATCTTGATGTGGATCCCTAAAGTTGCCCCAAGTGGATAGGATTGTTAAGAAAGCACATGGTGTTTTGGCTTTCATTAACAGGGGGATCGAGTTTAAGAGCCGCGAGGTTTTGCTGCAGCTCTACAAGACCCTGGTAAGACCACACTTGGAATATTGTGTCCAGTTCTGGTCACCCTACTATAGGAAAGATACGGAGGCTTTGGAGAGGGTGCAAAGAAGGTTTACCAGGATGCTGCCTGGACTGGAGGGCTTGCCTTATGATGAGAGGTTGACTAAGCTCGGACTTTTCTCTCTGGAGAGCAGGAAGAGAGAAGACTTGATCGAGGTATACGAGGTAATGAAAGGCATGGATAGAGTCAATAGAGACATTTCTCCAGGGCATGATTGACTGGTACGAGGGATCATAGTTTGAAGATATTAGGAGGAAGGTATAAAGGAGACATCAGAGGTAGGTTCTTTATGCAGAGAGTTGTGAATGCATGGAATGCGTTGCTAGCCATGGTGGTGGGAGCAGAGTCATTTAAGCAACTGCTGGACATGCAAATGGATAGCAGTGAGTTGAGGGGTGTGTAGGTTAAGTTATTTTATTTTACGTTAAGATTAATCCTCGGCACAACATAGTGGGCCAAAGGGCCTGTTCTGTGCTGCACTTTTCTATGTTCTATATGTTCTATTATGTAATGAGGGTAATTTATTGAGCATTTCCAACGAGACTAGAAGAGTTAATGACTCCATGGGAGGTTGAAATTTGTGGAAATCAGTACTGTGTACCCTACAGAGGAGCACAGTCATTGACTCTAATTTTTCAATGTTTCTGTTAGCTCTGCATGTGCAGTCTCCTCTCATTGATAACGCAAATGGAGTCACTCTTGTTAAACTTGGGAATGTGGATCCAAACATACGCTCAGTAATCCATGTGCATTTAGAACTGCTGGTGCTGTGGTTATGTTCCTGCTGCAGTAATCCAGATGCCTGAACTTGTTGAGTCCTGAGCTGCTTCTGTGCTAATGCAACATGAGCAGTTCGCAAATTTGATGTCACCTTGAAAGAAAATCTGCACTGAAAGTCTGAGGGATCAGGAGCAGTGACCAGAAAGATCCTACCTAAAAACCGCTCATTCAAGTGCGGTTTGATTGTTCTCACTTGAGACTGTGGGTATTGCTGGCTGGGCTAACCTTACTCCTGTCCCAAGTTGCCCTGGAATAGGTGGTAGTGAGCTGCCTTCTTGATCCACTGTAGTCTTTGGGTGTCAATACAACCACAACACTGTTAGAGAGAAGATTCAAGATTTCAAACTAGTGACAGCGAAGGATCACCAATATATTTCCACCTCAGGATTCTATATCTCCTGGAGGGGAGCTTTCAGGGAATTGTGTTGCCATTGCAACTCTGCCTTCCAGAAGGGCATCAGCAAGTTGGTGGAGTTGGCAGGTTAGGGTGATCGCAGAGTAGTGTGAATGATGCACTTTGGTCAGAAGAGCATTGAAAGACAATATAAAATAGGGCATATAATTCTAAAGGGTGTGCAGGAGCAGAGGGAGGTGGGTGTATATATGCACAGATCATTGAAGGAGGCAGGATAGGGGGAGCGAGCAGTAATAGGGGCATAGCATACAAGAGCGAGGAGGTGATGTGGAACTTGTACAAGACACTTGTTTAACCTCAGCCGGAGTGTGTACAGCTGTAGACACCACACTATAGGAAGGTTTGGAAAGAGTTGAGGAAAGGTTTATGAGGAAAGGTTCCAGGAATGAACAAATTCAGTAATGTGGGACAGCTCTCCTTGGAGCGAAGAAGGCTGAGAGGCGATCTGATTGAGGCTTTCAGAATCATGAGTGGGCTGGACAGTGTAGATAGTGTGAAGCTGTTTCTGCTTGTGAAAGTCACAAGAACAAGAGGATGTAGGTTTAAAGTGATGTGCAAACAAAGTAAGGGTGATGTGAGAAATAAAATTAATCCAGTGAGTAGTTTGGGTGTGGGGAACCCACTGCCTGGAAATGTGGTGGAGGCAGGTTCAGTTGAGGGCATTCAAGAGGGGCATTGGATGGTTATTTGGATAGAAATGGTGTGCAGGGATGGGGGAAAGCAGGAGATTGGCACTAGGGAATAGAACTGCACACAATGGGCTGAGTGGCTTCATTCTGCACTATAACACTTGTGATTTGTAAATATTTGTGACTATATATGTGAGATATTGTTGATACAATACCAATTCTACAGTACCCTCAGTTCCAGCAGTTGTAGTATTTTGCTATTATAAGATGTCTGATTGGCTGGACACTAGATATCTGGATATTACCAAGGAGCAATAGATGCGTGGAGGCTGACACAAAGGAGTAAGGACATAGAAAACTTGAATTTATAAAGCACTTCCAAATATGTCAAAATGTCTCAAGGTGCTTTACAAGTGTGTTATCCAGTAGGATTTGACACTGATCTCACAAGGAAGTGGTGGACGTGGGTACGTTGACATTTCCCGAGGAAGTGGTGGATGTGGGTACATTTCCTGAGGGAGTGGTGGATGTGGGAAGATTTCCCGAGGACGTGGGAGATGTGGGTACGTTGACATTTCCCGAGGAAGTGGTGGATGTGGGTACATTTCCCAAGAAAGTGGTGGAGGTGAGTACGTTGACATTTCCCAAGGAAGTGGTGGATATGGATATGTTGACATGTCCTGAGGAAGTGGTGGATGTGGGTACATTGACATTTCTCGAGGATGTGGGTATGTTGACATTTCCCGAGGAAATGGTGAATGTGGGTACACTTCCTGAGGGAGTGGTGGTTGTGGGTATGTTGACGTTTCCCGAGAAAGTGGTGGATGTGGGTACATTTCCTGAGGAAGTGGTGGATGTGGGTACATTTCCCGAGAAAGTGGTGGATGTGACTACATTTACAATGTGAAAGACCTTTGAATAAGATGATTGGGGAAGGTTTAGGGGGATATGGGCCAGGAGCAGGCAGGTGGGTCTAGTTTAGTTTGGGATTATTAAAACCAGAAGAACTGTGGATATTGTAAATCAGGAACAAAAACAGAAGTTACTGGAAAAGGGCAGCAGGTCTGGATGCCTCTGCTAAGTGAAATCCTCCATTCCTGATGAAGGGCTTTTGCCCGAAACATCGGTTTTCCTGCTTCTCGGATGCTGCCTGACCTGCTGTGCTTTTCCAGCCCCACTCTAATCTAGACTAAAGTGAAATCTGTTAATTGCCAACAATCAGTTTGGCAATTAACAGATTGCCATGTCTCTTATTAACACGCAGCTAGTAAATGTGATGCCCATCATCTGATTTTACATATCCATGCCTACTAACCAGAAAGTGGTCATGAAACTTTTAATGTGTGAAAATCCATAATATCTGCTGTAACGAGCCTCAAAGAATATCTGAAGAATACCTTGCAGAAGAGAGAAGGTGGAGTGAGAGCCACCAGCCTGTGCTGATGCTGGAAAAGCAAAGCAGGATTATTTCATTGGAGAAAAGAAGGTTTAGGGGTGACTTGATAGAGGTGTACAAGATGATTAGGGGTTTAGATAGGGTTGACCATGAGAACCTTTTTCCACGTATGGAGTCAGCTATTACGAGGGGGCATAGCTTTAAATTAAGGGGTGGTAGGTATAGGACAGATGTTAGGAGTAGATTCTTTACTCAGCGAGTCGTGAGTTCATGGAATACCCTGCCAGTAGCAGTGGTGGACTCTCCCTCTTTATGGGCATTTAAACGGGCATTGGATAAGCATATGGAGGATAGTGGGCTAGTGTAGGTTAGGGGGACTTGGATCGGTGCAACATTGTGGGCCAAAGGGCCTGTACTGTGCTGTATTCTTCTATGTTCTAAATCAGCATTAACATTTTGGGTCCAGAACTGTTTGGGTCCAGAATTACTCAGAACTGTTAATTCTGATATCTCTTCACAAATGCTGAGTTTTTCCAGCACCTGTTTTTGCTTGTAGTTTGGGATTATGCTTGGCATGGACTGGTTGGACTGAAGAGTCTGTTTCCATGCTGTATAACCTCAGGAAATATTAGGACAGGTTGGGGAAAGAGATTGGTTTTTTAAGGACCAGCTGTCAGAGAAAAATGAGCTGGAGAGGTTTGGGAATTTAATTCCAGAACCTCTGGCCCCGGGAGCTGGAAGACTGAGGTTAATGGTCAATGCAGAATAATCAGGAATGCTCGTAAGATCGGAGTTTGAGGAGTTCTGTGATAGGGGGAAAGCAAGGCCATTGAGGGATTGGAAAACTAGAGTGTGAAATTAAAATCCTCATTTCACTGTGGTAGGTCAGCAAGCGCAGGCCGAGGTGGGAAGATGATGTACTCTGAGGGAGGACATGGACAGCAGAGGTGAGCACGCGCTCAACTTTATAGAGGATAGAATATGGGACCTTCACTCTTTCTGCAAAGACAGTGGGTGTAAAAGGGTTTTCTTTAGGCAAGAGCTGACTACAGAAGATTTGAAAAAGAGAAGGATGTTTGCAAGATTAAAAAGTTATTGATGACTTAATGTAAATCATTGATCATCAGGTCTGGAGTCAACTATTGTGGGCAGAAGAATATTAAATTGTGTGTGTGGTGTTTCATTTGTCAGTCACGTTGAGTGTGGGTAGAAACCTAAACTATTAAACACAATAGAGACAGCTCTGAACTCCTGGCCCTGGCTTCATGTGTTCTGGTAAATACTGGGAATTATTTTGTTTTTCTCCTTGTCCTAAAATAAAACCATCAATTCCAACAAATTTGATGAATCAGAATTTATTACGTTAAAAGTGCAGCAACAAGAATAGCTTGTGTTTTATTCTGTTAGACAATCAGCCCAGGACCTTGTGTCAACCACACTGCTGAACAAACAACTCAGCATTGCAAACCTTTCCCCTCAAACTTGTTTCGGGTCTCGATTCGGGAATGAAATGAAATTCTCTTGGTGGTGGATGATTTTAAGAGCAAGAAATAACTGCAGCAGTGGGAGAGATAGTCTGCTCTGCTAACAGTAACATAGACTCCAACTTCACCCTTCCAATTCATTCCTAAATTCCATCATTCCCAAAATTCTCTTGTTTTCTTCTTGAATATATTCACAGTTCTCTGGAGTAAAGAATTCGAAAGATTCTCAACCCTTCGAAGAAATTTCTCCTTATTTCAGTTCTAAATGACCGACTCCTTATCCTGATCCCATCTTTTAAATCTTGACTAATGTAAAACAACCTTTCCTATCTACCCCACTTGGTTTTGTATCATTTTCACTGAGATTACTGCTCACCCCTCTGGAGAGAATCTGGCCCCTGTTTATTTGATCCTTCATGGGCCAATTCCCTCATCTCTGGGATCAACCTCGTGAGCCTTTGCCATCTGTGAGTATTTGTGTACCCTTCTATCTGGATGCATCATGGCTTAGTACGGAAACTGCTCTGCCCAGGACCGTAAGAAAGCACTGAAGGTTGTGAACACAGCTCAGTCCATCCCATTGACTCCATCTACACTTCTCTTTGCCTTGGAAAGGCAGCCCAGCCAACATCATCAAAGACCTCTTCCAACCTCTTCCATCAGGCAAAAGCTTAAAAGATGCACATGCCAACAGGTTCAAGAACAGCTTCTTCCCGCTGTTATTAGATTTCTGAATGGACCTCTCAAATTTCAAATCTAATGTTGACCCTGCTCTTTGTGCACTTTCTCTGGCCGAACATTGTATTCCTCGCCGCGTTCAATCACTCCATGATCTTTGTATGTTATGATCTGCTTGTACTGCACGCAAAACAAAGCTTTTCACTGTACTCTGATAAGTAACATTAATAAATCTAATTAAAAAGAAAAAAAAACCCTTCCTTTAATGTAGGAACAGGGGTAGGCCATTCAGTCCATTGAACCTATCCCACCACTCACCGTAATCACGGCTGATTGAACACTTCATGCTTTTTCCCCACCCCATTCCCATTACTCAGTGCATCACTGGTAATCAGAAATCTATCATGCTTTATCTTATACAGACTCAAAGACTGAGCTCCGCAGCCCCCTGTGGTAAAGAATTCCAAAGACACACAACCCTTTGAGTAAAAGAAATTCTCTTCATCTCAGACCAAAGTGACATCCCCTTTATTAATAAATTGTTCCCCCTGGTTCTAGACTCCCCATCCAGCGTCAACAGTTGCAACTTCCCTGTCTATCCCTTGAAGTAATTTGTAGGTTTCAATGAGATCACCTCGCATTCTTTTGGAATTTTAAGTGAATCCAGGCTCAGTTTGTCCAATCTCTCCATAGGACAGTCCTGGCACTATTCCAGGAGTCACCTCAACAAAATCTGAAATAATTACAGTAAGACTTTGTCTAAAACCCCATCCCTTTATAATAAAGGCTCATGCTCCATTTGCCTTCCTCATTGCTTGCTGTCTCTGTGAGAGATTCCTTCAATGACAACTGTTGTTTATTTTAGATTAGATTACCTACAGTGTGGAAACAGGCCCTTCGGCCCAACAAGTCCACACCGACCCGCCGAAGCGCAACCCACCCATACCCCCTACATCTAACACTACGGGCAATTTAGCATAGCCAATTCACCTGACCTGCACCTCTTTGGATTGTGGGAGGAAACCGGAGCAACCTGAGGAAACCCACGCAGACTCAGGGAGAATGTGCAAACTCCACACAGTCAGTCACCTGAGGTGGGATTTGAACCCGGGTCTCTGGCGCTGTGAGGCAGCAGTGCTAACCACTGTGCCACCGTGCCACCCCAAATTTCTAACCAATAAAAAAAAATTTGTTTCTCGGTTCTACTGAGGATTGTTAGACATTCCCTGACAATTGGCTGATGTTTCTCTGTCATTTGAGATAAAGATGTAATTGTACCGATGACTGACACCTCCTGGGTGGAGTTGGACATAGGAATATGAAAGAATCAAACCTCAAGCCACAGCTGCCATCTTTGTAAACACATTGAAGTGTCACTTTCACCATCACACACCGGAGAAGTCAAATCACCAGGAGGTCACACAAGGTTAAGGTGATGTCCTGCTGCTATTAGAATGGTGGCTCAGTGGTTAGCACTGCTGCCTCACAGTACCAGGGTCCCAGGTTCGGGTGACTGTCTGTGTGGAGTTTGCACATTCTCCCTGTGTCTGCGTGGGTTTCCTCCGGGTGCTCCGGTTTCCTCCCACAATCCAACGATGTGCAGGTCAGGTGAGTTGGCCATGCTAAATTGCCCATAGCGTTAGTGTTAGGAGGGAAATGATTCTGGATGGGTTACTCTTCGGAGGGTTGGTGTGGACTGGTTGGGCCAAAGGGCCTGTTTCCACACTGTAAGGAATCTAATCTCTCCTTATCACTTGCCTATTCATCCAGAAAACCAGGGTCTGGGGACCTGGGTTTGAATCCTGCCATGACAGATAGTGACATTTGAATTTAATAAAAATCTGGCATTAACATTCTAATGATGACCAATGCTAATTGTCATACATCCCCATCTGGTTCACTAACGTCTTTTAGGGAAAGAAATCTTCTGTCCTTGCCGAGGCTGGTCTACACGTGACTCCAGACCCACAGCAATGTGGTTGACTCTCCATTGTCATCTGAGTAATTAGGGATCTGCAATAAATGCTGGCCTGGTCAGTAACGTTCTCATCCTGTGAATGAATTTTTAAAAAGTCAAGAGATGTGTTGAGGCTGTGAATTGATCTCCATGGGACTGAAGAAGCAATTGCAGTAATGTCCCTGTGATGGTTTCTCTGGAGAGGAATGTGTGACAATACTCTGTAAAGGTCATCCAGGAATTTAAGATCGGAAAGATCAGATCTTAATCCTGTTGGAGCATTCAGGTCACGGCTGAGATGTACCTTAACTCCATTTCCCTACCGTTGTTCCTTATCCAATGAAGACCGCACTCTCAGATTGGATATCAGACCCTGGCTGATCGATAACATGATCTCAGCGCCTCCGTTAGTATCAATACCAAAACACACTTGCACTAAGGTTGGTCAGGCTTAGTTTTGAGGTTTCCAATGAACTCCTGGTTTCTCCAGATGTTTGAGGGAAGAGTATTCCAAATTTTCACTGCCCCTTGAAAGACTTCCTGACCTCACCTCTAAGCCATTACACTCCAACGTCCACACCCAAACCCCTTCCTCCCCCTGACCAAAGAAAACAGTCTCCCTCTATCTACATCTCATCCTCTCAATCACCATCTAACTTAGACCTTCTGGCTTGAGTTAAGCTTCAGAGCTTGAAGGAATACCAAATCCGACTTTTCAAATGAATGTGAGCCCATGGTATCTGATGAGTTTATGAATTTGCACAAGAGACAATGATTTGGAAGGTTCTGGAATAACTGAGATTATAGACTGAGAGGACAATAACCTAGAAGTCAGAGAAGTCAATCCTGGAAGGTCAGGAGTCGTGATCTATTGAAGACTTGATTCCAGGCTTATATCAGCAGCAGGCAAGTGGACAACTACCTGGGACTGGTGTAAATTCTGAGCATTAATGTTATTTTGTTTCGGGACTGAAGGCCTAAGTCACCATGAAGCAACAGATAATTATCCCAGGCATTACAGAGTTTCTGCCTCAGGGTTAGTGATCACCAAGTCTAGCTCCCCATCCTCCCTAGATCAGGCCATCATTAAAAAATCCCCATAGAAGGAGGAGGAGGCCTCTCAGCCCTTCAAGCCAGTTCGACATTCACTGAGACATAAACTACTGCCAACAGTTTAGGAAACAGACCCGTCACTGGCTAAATTCTCAGAGCAGTTCATACCGACAACAATAGGCCACTCGGCCCTTCGAGCTTGCTCCGCCATTTGATCTGATTTTAATCCCAGCTCTATATTCCTCCACACAATCTTCCATTCCCCTCGGTAATCAGGATTCTATTTCCCTCTGCCTTCAAAATACATACAGATTCTGTACTCACTGCCTCCTGGGGAAGGAAATTCTGAAGAAAATAATGTTTTCTCCTCTCTGGTTTAAACCTCCTCATTTTTAAGTAATGACCCTCTAGTTCTGGCTTCTCCCACAAGGGGAAACATCATTTTTACATTCACCTAGTCAAGTCCCCTCAAGATCTGATGTGTTTCAATTAAAATCACCTCTGGATGCCACTCTGGGACAATCCTGTTTGAGATAGGGAGTGAGATCTGCAATTCATCTTGGCATGAACAACCATCAAGAGGGAGCTGTCCCTGGGTGAATGAAACCTGCCCAAGTCAGAGCACCAACAGCTCTCCCTGCCCCAGACACCACCAGAGTGAAGGGAGACAGAGGTACCTGGGCAGGAGGGGAGGTTGGTATAGGAGACATGGGTTTGAGATTTGTGTGTTCCAATCTCTCTTTTATAGAATTATGGAATCCTACAGTGTGAAAACAGGCCTTTTGGCCCAACAAGTCCACACTGACCCTCTGAAGAGTACTCCACCCAATCATTCCCCATTTTCTACATCTATCCCTGACTGACACACCCTGAACACTTTGGACAATTTAGCCTGGCCAATTCACCCTAACCTGCACATTTTTGGACTGTGGGAGGAAACCAAAAAACCCAGAAGAAACCCACGCAGACACAGGGAGAATGTGCAAACTCCACACAGACAGTGGCCTAGGCTGGAATCGAACTTGGATCCCTGGTGCTGTGAGGCAGCAGTGCTAACCACTGAGCCACCATGCCTTCCCTTCATCTATCACAGGAGGATGTCTAGTCTAGCACTGAGTGACCAGGCATTTTCAAAGTTTATTCTTGGGATGTGGATATTGGTGAGAAGCCTGGGACTGGAGAGTCTTTTCCCCGAGCAAACCTGTTGTCAATGATTATTATAATGGGTGACATCTGCAGGCCACTGCAGTCACTGGTCACATGTAGTCGGTGCACAGATGCTGGAATCAGAGGGAGGGATAGTTGGATGCATCCAGCTCCAGGAAATCTGCAACACCTTCCAAAACAAACAGAAGAAATGATCTTTCCCACAAGAATGACGCCAACCCCCTGCCCACAGCACACCCCCATCACCGACGCTCAGTAGCAGCAGTGTGTACCATCTACAAGATGCACTGTAGAAACTCACCAAAGACCCTCAGGCAGCACCTTCCAAACCAATAACCACTTCCATCTAGAAGGGAAAGGGCAGCAGATACATGGGAACATCACCCCCTGCAAGTTCCCTCCGAGCCACTCACCATCCTGACTTGGAAATATATCGCCGTTCCTTCACAGTCGTTGGGTCAAAATCCTGGAATCCCCTCCCGAAGGGCATTTTGGGTCAACCCACAGCACATGGACTGCAGCGGGTCAAGAAGGCAGCTCACCCCCACCTTCTCAAGTGGTTTGGAAGGTGCTGTCTAAGGACCTTTAGCAAATGTTTCATCTTGTAGATAGTGCACACTGCTGCCACTGAGCGTCAGTGGTGGAGGGAGTAGATATTTGTGGAAGTGGTGCCAATCAAGTGACTGTTTTGACCCTGGATAGTATCGAGCTTCTTGAGTGTTGTTGGAGCTGCACCCATCCAGGCAACACTCAAGAAACTCAACACTACGTCTTCTCACTGAGGTGAAGTGATGTTTCAACGAGAGTTACTTTCACTTTCTCATGCAATATTCAGGTGGCCATTCAGTCTCCACCACAGCCAAGAGACAATCCTATTGGCTCGAGTGAAAACACCTCTCAGTATGTCACCTCGTCCTGAGTGTCAGTCGGGTAACTGAGTGTGAGGGAGGATAATGTGTGGGGGAGGGTGATGGAGGAAACAAGGAGAGAGGCACCTCAGAGACTGTCTTACTCAGGCTGGACAGCGAGAGAGACAGAGTGGTCACGGCTCAGAGTGAGGGAGAGAATGGTCAAGGCAGAGGGATAGAGAGAGAGAGAGAAAGTGTGAGTGTGTGTGAGAGAGAGAGAGAGACAGTGTGGTCAGGGCAGAGAGAGAGAGGGGAAGAGAGTGGTCAAGGCATTGAGAGAGAGTGAGAGTGAGAGGGGAAGAGAGAGTGTGTGGTCAAGGCAGTGAGAGAGAGAGAGAGCGTGGTCAGGGCAAAGAGAAACAGAGAGTGGTCAAGGGAGTGAGAGAGAGGGTGCAGGTTTCCTGGCTGAATAGCTGTCATTTTGAGAGAGCATTGTCACAGAGAGAGAGGAGTGAAGATTTGCAATGGGAGGAGCGAAGATTTTGTTGTTAAACATGAAACCAGTTGAGGTTTGAACTCTGCCGTTGTCTGGCTCACACTCCTCATGCATCCACTATGAATCCCGAGGTTCCGACAGGGGACAGTTTTCTGGAAGGATTGTCATCGCAGTTTCTCCAGCCACTTGCTCCACTGCAGCCTGCATCGCTGACTGCACAATACAGGAGGCTGTGTGAAGTAAGGCTGCCTCCTGGCTCCCTGCTCCAGGAACAACATCACTCAGAGGGTCAGTGTCTCCTTGCCCATCTGCTGCCCAGCACCCCTCCTCTGACAAGCCATCCCAATTCACACGGTGATGACCTTGACATCCAGCAGTAACATCTTCCTCAGAGCAGCTGGGGGAACGGACAGAGCCACAGTCGGGGGGAGCAGTGGCTCTAACAATGTTTATTCCTTGTTCAATAAATCCCAGTGATGTCCCAGTCGCACCCACCTGCACATCTTGTACTTGCTTAGTGTTACCATTTGGAGAGAAGCAGCCAGGATTTGTGGTCTTCCTGATGCTTAACTCAGTGAGATTGCACCATTGCTGTTCAGCTGACTCCTGGATTGGATTCTGTGCAGCCTTCTCAATGGTCAATGGCTCTGGGGATGTTTCTTCCTTTGTCAATGGGAGTGATTGCAACAGAATGGTGCTTGGCCTTTGCAAATCAGCACGTTCTATTGGAGCGAGTCTGGAATCAGACTGCATTCCCCTCGCCAGCTCTTGTCTCTCTGTCTCGATAACAGGTCCTAAAGCATCTAGAGTCAACTTTTCCTGTAAATGACCTGGAAACCCATCAGTGCCCAGAGGGTAAGATGGGTTTACTTTGGCACTGCCAATCTCACATTGCATTCCCTGTGGTATCAATGGCACAAACTCAAAGTCACATGACCACTGGCTGCCATCTTGTCTGCTATCAACCAATGTCTCTTGCCCATTGTCATTGGAAAGCTCCACCTCATCCTGAGATGTTGCTGGGGGAGATCCTTTGATCATGACTCTCTCTTCCACCCTGTCCCAGTGGATCTCAGCCTGGGAATCCTTAGAGGCATCTGGTACTGAAGGATCTTGGTGCTTATTCAGTGACACGGCCACCGTTTGGGAATGAAGGGTTTCATTATCTGCATGTGGGGGACTTGAGCAATAGGCAGCTGCCTCGGAATTTTCACTTGGACTCCGGTCTCCCTCCTCTCCGATTTGCTTTCTGAGCGATGCCTTTGAGTCGGATGAGGCAGTTAGTTCAGATTCCTGGGAATCCGGTAGGATTCCGGTCTCCGACTGGTTCTGGCTGCCTGAGAGATCAGTGTTTCTCTCGGCGAAACTTCTCCAGTCCTTTCTCGACTTCATGAGGTACCTGAAGGAAGCCCAGCCGCTGGACCTTCTCCTCAGCTTGGAGCGACTGCCCGATCTCTGAAACTCCGGTTCCCCTTCCTGGAGGGCTGCTTTGGGTTCACTGGGATCTTCCTGGGCTTGAGCACTGAGGCCAGGCCCTCTTGGTGAGGAGAGGTTCGAGTCGCAGCCTGCAGTACTGTGCCAGGGGGGTCCAGGAACGTCTCCCTGACACTCAGCTATCTGTGCAGGAAGGCAGCTCCGGCCCTCCCTCTCAGCCTTGATCAGAGTCTGAGCCACTCGCTGACCATTCGGAGACCCTTCCTCCTCCTCCTCCTCCTCTTGGTGCTGTCTCGTTTTCTTCACACAGATCAGAGATCTCCAGGCAGTGCCTGACCCCCTCACTCCCTTGGTCCACCTCTTCCTTCTCACTCTCGCTCCCTTCCCCGATTTGATTCCGTGTTTGACAGGGGCCTGGATCAGGGGGCCTTCCTGTCCTCTGACCCCGGGCTTGCTCAGTGAGGAATGACACACCTTTCCTTCATCTTCCTCTCCTGGATATCCACTCGCCACACTCTCTTCAAAGACTGAATCATCAATCCCTGGGGTCATGGACCACGCTGAGACATTGGGAACCTCAGAACGGTTGCCCCTCGTCCAGGCTCCAGTTGCCTCATCCTCCTGGAGGTCAGAGGTGGTCACTCCAGCCTGATTCCTCCGAAACCTGCAATTGCCCTCCATCCCGCCTTGGCTTCCCTTTGGATGATCTCCTTTCTTGGTTTTCATGAGGAATAACTTGGGAGGGCCTCCTCTGGTTAGCTTCCTCACCAATCCAGTCTTTGCCTTGTACTTGTTCATGACAGCTGAGGATTATGGGATAGTCACCTCCATCTGGCTTGTACCTTCACCGCAATTTCAGGTTATGGTCACACCCTGAGGGGGGTTTTCTCATCTACCCCAGACACACGTTAACATCTCTCTGATCAGTGATCACTTTCCGTTTAATCTCAGACCTGGAAAAAGAATGGTCACTTAGTACAACATTAAGACCACGGCTTAGAACTGGAAACCTGAAATAAAAGGCAGATTGCTGGAGGAGCTCTGTGGAGAGAGAGACTAGGTTGATGTCTCAGCTTAATGACCTTTCAATGGAACATCCCAAAGACAGACAGTCACACCAGCCAATGGTACCTAGGAATTCTACAGCACAGCAACAGGCCACTCGACCCATCATATCTGTGCCCATTCCAAATACTCCCACCTCCTCAGCGAAAACTCTGGGCTGCTTTCCCTCTCAATGTTAATTCAATTCCTTTTGAAAGTTATTGTTGAGTCTTTCTGGCTTTATGAAAGGCAATTCATGCTAAGCAATTTTCCTGCAGTGTTTTTCTGAGGATGTGACTAATGGAGTGGATAAGGGATGTGGTGGATCTGGATTTTCAGAGGGTTTTTTGAAGAGGTCCCCTATAAGAGGTTGGTGGACCAAGCTAACGCACAGGGGGTGGGGGAGGGAGATGGGATCAGGGGTGATATTTTATCATGGATGGAGGATTGGTTCTCAGACAGAAACAGAGAGTGGGTGTAAATGGGTCTTTTTCTGGTTGGACAGGCAGTGACGAGTGGGGTTCCACAGGGATCAGTACTTGGGCCCCAGCTCCTCATGGTTTATATCAATGACCTGGATGAGGGAACTGAATACAACATTCCAAATTTGCCAACGACACAAGTTTGGTGGGTGGGATTGTGAGGAGAGTGCAAGGAGGCTTCAGGTGATTTAGACAAGTGAGTGAGTGGATAAACATGTGACAGATACAGCACAATGTGATTAAGTGTGACTTCCGTGTGAAACACAGCGAAAGCAGAGTATTATTTAAATAGTGATCTACTGGGAAGTGTGGATCTACAAAGAGACCTGAATGTCTGTGTTACACCAGCCAATGAAAGTAGACAGGCAGGAGCAGCAAGCTAACAAGAGGAGAAATGGCACACTGACTTTCATTACTCTGTCTATAACCTAGACAGGGAGAAAGTGAGGACCGCAATGCTGGAGATTAGAGTCGAGTGTGTGGTACTGGAAAAGCACAGCAGGTCAGGCAACGTCCGAGGAGCAGAAGGATCGACGTTTCGGGCTAAAGCCCTTCATCAGGAATAGGCACACTCAACTATAATCTAGACTGTCTGATTGTCATCTCTATGTCTGTACTCACTCCCTATAAACCCGTCATCACCTTAAACATATCTATGTGGTTACCTCTCAGTTGTCAATCTGAGGCTATTCACCAAGAAAAACAAACTCATTGATACCCAGCTGGCAATAACATGGCTAGAACTAGCCTGGCACAGAAGGCATTTGGTATGTTTCCTTTATTGGTCAGAGCATTGAGTACAGGAGTTGGGAGGTCATGTTGTGGCTGTACAGGACAGTGGTTAGGCCACTATTGGAATATTGCTTGCAATTCTGGTCTCTTTCCTATCGGAAAGATGTTGTGAAACTTGAAAGGGTTCAGAAAAGATTTACAAGGATGTTGCCAGAGTTGGAGGATTTGAGCTATGGGGAGAAGCTGAACAGGCTGGGGCTGTTTTCCCTGAAGCGTTGGAGGCTGAGGGGTGACTTTATAGACGTTTATAAAATTATGAGTGCATGGATAGGGTAAATAGACAAGGTCTTTTCCCTGGGATGGGGGAGTCCAGAACTAGAGGGCATAGGTTTAGGGTGAGAGGGGAAAGATATAAAAGAGACCTAAGGGGCAACGTTTTCATGCAGAGGATTGTGTGTGTGGGGAATGGGCTGTCAGAGGATGTGGTGGAGGCTGGTACAATTGCAACATTTAGATTAGATTAGATTAGATTACTTACAGTGTGGAAACAGGCCCTTCGGCCCAACAAATCCACACCGCTCTGCCGAAGCGCAACCCACCCATATCCCTACATTTATTCCTTACCTAACACAACGGGCAATTTAGCATGGCCAATTCACCTGACCTGCACATCTTTGGACTGTGGGAGGAAACCGGAGCACCCGGAGGAAACCCACGCAGACACGGTGGGAATGTGCAAACTCCACACAGTCAGTCACCTGAGGGGGGAATTGAACCCCGGTCTCTGGCGCTGTGAGGCAGCAGTGCTAACCACTGGGCCACCGTGCCGCCCACAAAAGGCATTTAAAAGGCATTTGGATGGGTATATGAATAGGAAGGGTTTGGAGGGATATGGCCCGGGTACTGGCAGGTGGGACTAGATTGGGTTGGGATATCTGGTCGGCATGGACGGGTTGGACCTAAGGGTCTGTTTCCGTGCTGTACATCCCTATAACTCTATGATTCTAAGTCACGTGTCAATAACAGCAGAGACAGGGAGGAGCAGATTGGGGGCAGATTTTGGAAAGGTGCAGAAGTAACAGGGTTGTTGTCATGGTGACTTTAACTTCCCTAATATTGATCAGAACCTCCTTAGTTCAAACAGTTTGGATGGAGCAGTTTTTGTCAGGTGACAACAGGAAGGGTTCCTGATGCAATATGTAGATAGTCCGACGAGAGAGGAGGTCATATTGGATTTGGTGTTTGGCAACGAACTAAGTCAGGAGTCAGAGCTCTTGGTGGGAGAGCATTTCAGTGATTGTGATCACAGTTCCCTGACCTTTACTGTACTATGGAGAGGGATAGGAGCAGACGGTATGGGAATGTATTTAATTGGGGGAGGCAGAATTACTATGCTATTAGGCAGGAACTGCTGCACCTAAATTGGGAACTGTTATGAAGATGTGGGTGTACTGTACCTTTAAGAGAGTTGAAGGAATTAGAGAGGCACAGAGAGTACTGGAAAATTTACAATGTAATGTTTGGTCCAGCAGCTAGCAGTACCAAGGATGCTATGAGAAAAAACAAATCAAATTCAAATTCAGCCAATCAGTTTAAATTATACCCCAAGATACCAAATTACAATCAAGTTTGAATTTGATATTTTGGCAATATTAAGACCCATGAAATGATCCATTGCTTTGGGGTATAAGACTGGGAAAATTGAACAGTTAGGGGAGAGCTGCCAAGCCACCAGCAGGTATTGACTGCCCACAGAATAGCTCTCTTAAAGGTACCTTTATCTATCAATGACCTGTGAAACAGAAATCCCTAAGAAGAAGGAAAGAAGACAGAGGAAGATACAAAGAGAAGATTCGACAGCTGGCTGGTTTTGAAATTTGAATACTTTGATAAATCTAATTGGGGGTTTTATCTGACCAGTATTATAGAAAGGCAAGTAAAAGATAGGTTAGAAGAGAAAATGAGGTCTGCAGATGCTCGAGATCAGAGATGGAAATGTGTTGCTGGAGAAGCGCAGCAGGTCAGGCAGCATCTAGGGAACAGGAGAATCGACGAGAAAGGCATTGTAAATGGTTGTTAGTTAATAATTTTCTGTTAGACTTTTAAGTAAAAATAAAGTTGTTAATTTTTACTTTAAACAGTGAACTTTGGGATAATTCTTGATCTCTTGAATTTTCACAGATTACTGCACAGGATAAATTTTTTCTGTGTTGCCGGTTTAAGTTAACGGGGGGGTTTACCCCGTGTCATAACAGGAACAGATGTTCTCAGGGAAATGCGGGACAGAAATGTGGAGGTTGTTGAGGGAGCACTTGCTGCAACTGCTGGACAGGTTTGTCCCACTGAGGCAAGGATGGGATGGCAGGGTAAAGGGATGACAAGAGATGTGGAAAATCACGAGGAAGAAGAAAGCTTACTTAAGGTTGAGGAGGCAAGGATCAGACAGGGGTCTAGAGGGGGGTTACAAGATAGCCCGGAAGGAATTGAAGAATGGACTGAGGAGAGTGGGAAGGGAGCATGAAAAAGCCTTAGTGGATAAGATGAAGGAAAACCCTCAGGCATTCCACACTTATGTGAGGAACAAGAGGACCTTCATCCCCTCCCCCACTGACCTATTGTACTCTATGCTACTCTCTCCCCACCCCCACCCTCCTCTAGCTTATCTCTCCACGCTTCAGGCTCTCTGCCTTTATTCCTGATGAAGGGCTTTTGCCCGAAAAGTCGATTTTACTGCTCCTCGGATGCTGCCTGAACTGCTGTGCTCTTCCAGCACCACTCTAATCCAGAATCTGGTTTCCAGCATCTGCAGTCATTGTTTTTACCTGAGGCTAGGGCCGATCAGGGATAGAGGAGGGAACTTGTGCCTGGAGTTGGAGGAAGTAGGGGAGGTCCTTAATGAATACTTTGCTTCAGTATTCACTACTGAGAGGGACCTTGCTGTTTCTGAGATCAGCATGAAACAATCAAAAACAGGTTGATGTTAGGAAGGAGGATGTGCTGAAAAGTTTGAAAACATAAGGATAGATAAGTCCCCTGGGCCAGAAGGGATATAACCAAGGTTACTATGGGGAGCGAGGGAAGAGACTGCTGGCCTTTGACGATGATCTTTGCATCCTCACTGTCCACTGGAGTAGTACCAGATGATTGGAGAGTGGCAAATGTTATTCCCGTGTTCAAGAGAGTGAATAGGGATAATGCTAGGAATTTTAGACCTGTCAGTTTTACATCAGTGGTGGGCAAAGTATTGGAGAGGATTCTGAGAGACAGGATTTATGATTATCTGGAAAGCCATAGTTTGATTAGAGATAGTCAGCATGGCTTTGTGAGGGGCAGGTCATGCCTCACAAGGATGTGACAAAATACATTGATGAAGGTAGAGCAGTGGATGTGGTGTATATGGATTTTAGCAACATGTTTGATAAGGTTCCCCATGGCAGGCTCATTCAGAAAGTATGGAGGCATGGGATACAGGGAAATGTGTCAGTCTGGAAACACCTTTTAGGGAAGGTAATAACCACAGGCAGGAGGAGGTCATTTAGCCCACCATTCAATACAATCCCAGCTGAGCTCACCTTGGCCTCAACTCCACTCTCCTGCCAGCTTCCGATAACCCTCCAACTAGCTCTGCGTCTGGTCTATATGTGACACCAATCCCACAGCAGCATGGTCAATGTTTAACTGCCCTGTGAGCAACTACAGAGGGGCAAGACATGTTCCCCCACCCCATTAGATGAATGATTTTTGAAACAAAAGTAGATTTGAGGGTTATCAAATCCGCTATGATCTCATTGAATGGAAGAGCAGACTCGATGGGCTGAATGGCCTACATCTCATGGGGCACACATTTTGATACTTACTGTCCCCAGACGGTCCGGATTATTACAATTCCGACTGCTTGATTAATCATTGGCTCTTTCAGCTTCGCTGCTTATGACCCATGACCCACCACCCTGTCCCTGGGCAGCTGTCCCCCAGGGAAACCTTCATCAGCTCCCCCCTCCCCCGATCAATGCCAAATATGGAGCCTTGCAGGGGTTGGGGAATGTTCAACAGTGAAACTTGTTTCTCATCCTTAAGGAACAGCTTCCACAAGGAGACAGAGAGAAGCCAGAGAGAGTAAGAGAGAGAGGGAGTGACAGAGAAAGAGAGAGAGAGAGAGAGAGAGATGGGAAGAGAGAGAGAGAGAGACAGAGAGAAAGGAGAGGGAGAAACAGGAGAGACAGAGAAACAAAGAGAGACAGATAGATAGACAGAGAAGGAGAAAGAGAGAGAGACAGAGAAGAAAAGGAAGACAGAGGGAAAGAGAGACACATGAGAGAAAGAGAGAGACAGAAAGAAAGAGATAGAGACACATGAGAGAATGAAACAGAGAAAGACGAGAGAGGGGGTGAGATACAGAGAGAGAGAAGGAAAAAGAGAGAGATAAAGAGGGAGAGACAGTGTGACAGAGATACACGAGAGAGACACACTTATAAAGAGACAGAGAGAGAGCAATAGACACAGTGGGAGAGAGACAGACACACACACAGACACAAGAGAGGGAGAGATGTTCAGAGATAAAGGAAAAGAGACAAAATGTGAGAGACAAAGAGAGACAGAGGGAGATGGAGTGAGAAAGAGAGACAGAGACACACAGAGTGCGATATGGGAGAGAGAGAAGGGGAGTTAAGAGAAGAGGGAGAGAGAGAGAGTGTGAGAGAGAGAGAAAGAGAGCTGGGGTTGAAACACAGAGAGAGTCCAGCCTGCCTCTGCTGGTCTGGTTTTAACTCAGTCCAGATGCTGTCGCTAACAGCTCGCCCCCTCTATCTCCGTGAAATTCATGAAACAGTGAGGTATTTAAATTGTTTTGAATCCATTAACACCGCCGCAGAAGTAGCTGAATTGTGAGTCGTCACCCTGCTGGGCACTGAAAATTAACACAGTTCAACTTTGCAAATGAGAATAATGGGAAGGTTCTGGTTCTCATGGGGATGGCCTCAACTGGGACCTTGGGGTCATGTCACACTACAGACGACCCCACTACACTATAGACTCAGACCCGCATGCACACACATACACAATACACACGTGCGCGCACACACACGCTCACACTCACATACACACGCGCGTGTACACACACATACGCACGCGCGCGCACACACGCTTGCACACGCACACACACCCGCGTGCTTGCGTACACACATGTGTGCACGCACACACGCATACACACATGTGCATGCATACACACATATATACACACACACGCGTGCGCACACGCACACCAGTGCGCACACGCACGCACACACACGCGCACACACATACACCTCTCATACACACACTCTCTCGGACACACAGATATACACCCTCCACACTCACAGTCAAGCACACACCCTCTCACAGGCTTAAACTCTGTCACACTCATACACACATTCTACCAAGCACGCACACACACAAACACACACTCTCACACTCACACTCACATGCACACACTCACACTCTCTCTCTCCCTCTCAGGCACACGCACACACACACACCACACACACACACAAGTCTTTGGGGTGAATTTATATTTGCAGATAAATTCTATTCTGCTCAAAAAATGCAGAATCTGCAGGCAGACAATCCATGTAATATTTATAAATTCAACCTTGGAAATAGAACCAGTCTGGCTCAAGATTGGGATACAGACAGACTCTCACCTCACACCTTTAATACATTGTCTGAGTGAGATGTCACCTTTTTTTAAATAAAACCTTAAGTTATCTTGAGAATGTAACTTGAAAGAAGTTCTGAGATGTACATATTATTGAACCAAAACCTGCAGCCCATTCTAAAAGATGAAAGACTTAACAACAATCTGGGTTTGTTTGATATATCATTTCAGTTGGATGACACTGTAATCTTTTGCTTCAAACTCTGTGTTTTATAGTCGTATTCTCCACCACCACCTGGTGAAGGGGCAGCGCTCCAAAAGCTAGTGCTTCCAAATAAACCTGTTGAACTACAACCTGGTGTTGTGTGATTTTTAACTAACTCTGAATGAACATTAAGTCAATAAGGAGACTTTGATGAAGCAAACAGAATGGATGGAGCTGCTGAAACAAGACCACACTGTTTATGGAGGAAGGCTACAACATGTGGGAAGGCCATTCTGCCCATTGTCTTTGTGCAAGCTCTTTTAAAGAGCTTGATAATTAGCCGCCACTCCTACTCTGTCCCTCCCAGCTCTGAGAAATTCTCCTGTTTAAGCGTTTACCCAAGTCCCTTTTGAAAGGTCCCATTGCAGATTATGGGTCACACCCTGCCCTTGCTGTTTTAATATTCTCTTCCCCTTCTCTGTGTCCCTCCAGTTACTACCCAAACACTCTATTTCTCAACTGGCCGTGGTTTTAAACCCGTGCACCTCCCCACAACCATCTCCGCTGGAGTCTGGGTTTTCACCTCACTCCTCAATTACCCCATTCCCACTGGGTCACCGAGATTGGGGGACAAA
This sequence comes from Chiloscyllium plagiosum, assembly GCF_004010195.1. Taxonomy (NCBI): domain Eukaryota; kingdom Metazoa; phylum Chordata; class Chondrichthyes; order Orectolobiformes; family Hemiscylliidae; genus Chiloscyllium; species Chiloscyllium plagiosum. The sequence goes on along the minus strand of NC_057719.1, from coordinate 1,063,950 downwards.
GACACTGTGTGAGTGTACGCAGGGTTTTGACCAATGGAGGTGTCTCAGCAAGGTGTGTTGCTTGGGTGTCTCCTGTACCACCTTCATTCCCCCCCCCCCGCACCCCTCCACCCCCAACGAATGGCCTCTTCACAGCTCCTGGAATTGTAACAGGATAAGGAATAGGATCAGGATTAGACCATTAGTACCCCCCTACCCCACCCCTCGGAGACAGCTGCTATCTTTCATTAACACCATGGTTGAGTTAATTGTACCTTCAATTCCACTCTCCCTTGACTTCCCCATTGATGATGGATCATGAATATTTTCATTGATAAAGCCCCCCCCCCCACCACCCTCTGCACCCATCTCTCCCTGGGGTAGACAATTCTAAAGATTCACTGCATCAGAGATGAAACATCTCCCCATTTCAATCTGGGGCAGGCTGTCAGGGGGTGGGGGGGCATCTGACTTTTACAATGTGCCCCTTCGTACCACAATCCCCCACAAGGAGAAACAATACCCACCCCAGCATCGACCCCGATAATCCCCCAGTAAAGTAATATCATTGTTCCTGTGGGATTCAGAGGGGAGAGCTCTCAACACCAGCACCCAGCACTAACAGCTATCTGCTACAGAAAGAAGGTGGAACCTCATCTATTGAATTGTGTTGGTTGTTACCTTTTTAAAGTTACAGGAGTTTCCAACCATCACAGTCAGTGCAACTGGTTCGATTCTCTAGCAGCCACTAAAACCTTCCAGCCACAGAGTTAGTGCTGTATCAGCACGATCACTAGATAGAGAGAGGGGGAGGGGGAGGGGGAGAGATAGA